>NW_015508597.1:0-5934 GCF_001515645.1 Sinocyclocheilus grahami | reverse complement strand
AAGAAAAATACACGAGAAGAACAAGGAAGATTTGGACCAATTAAAATTAAAAGAAGAAAAACAAAGAAAAATACACGAGACGAACAAGGAAGAATTGGATAATTTTAAATTAAGAGAGGAAGAAAAGAGAAAAATAGATGAGAACAACAGATCTAGAGAACAAGACGAGAAGAAGAGAATTCATCAAGCAATCTTAACTTCACAAACTGACACCTAATGTACAACACTATCACCTGATATAACAGTTCATAAAGAATGTTGAAACTGTTATTAATGCAAGACCTTCGTTTTTCTTTTATAACCAGTAAATAGGATTACTAATAGTAATTTGGAGTACTGTATTTTGTAGCACTCTTTCTTGCTGTTAAAAAGGATGAAAAAAATTGTATGCTTATCTTCTGTATGCTTCTATATTGCCTGCTTACATATTATATAATCCTCGAGTCCTTTAGGAATGATCTTGATGCACTTAATTTAAACATTTTATACTCTTTTATTATGTGTTATTAAACTCTATTGCTGTCAGATATGAGCATACCTATATTTTGTTGTTGCATCACCTTAAAAACAAAAAATAAACACATTTGTATGGCCATTCACCCAAACATTAAAAAGTTAACTTCTGAAATCCAAAACCAGTGTGCTTATCTTTATTATCTGGTGATTAGCTTGCAACATTCAAATCAAATATAACGGATCATGTTTTAATCTTTCTTTTTCAAAACGTTTGTTATTACACTTAGAGCATTTAGCACCGCATGCTTAGAATTAGCTGTCTGCTGAAAAGGAAATGTTTGAACGCATTTTGCAAGTCCTGAAAAATACATTTAATTAAAAAAAAATAATTATTGCTTATTAATGCAGAGATAGTCTGCATGTGAGATAAAAGTCACGTCTTTGTCCCATGCAAACAGAGATATATAAATAAACTTCTTATGTGGCTGGAAGGGGGGGAATCAAGTGTGATGAACCCTGTCTTGTGATTAGGACTTTTATTTTGAAATGTTTTGCTTTCTCCTGCTGTATCTGTATTTGCTTATTGGTTTCTGTTCTTGTTTGCCTCACTGCCTTTGTTCCCTTTGTCTGCCTTGTTTGTTTCTATGGCTACCCTTGTTTGTTGCAATGGTTACTAATTACTCTCACCTGTCAGACCTTTGTTTCCCAGAGTATTTATACCCTTGTGTATGTCTACTGTAGATGCCCTTGTTCCTGGTTATTGTTTCCAAGTTTCTTGTTTATCAGTGTTTGCGTTGTTTTGCCATCTTGGATCCACCTCATCTTGCCTTTGCTCAGTTCCTAGCATTACAGTAATATATTTGTAAGGGCCAAGTACACTTTTTATGGCATAGCAGGCAGCTCTCTGCTTGATCTCCTACACCAGGCTTTCTCAAACTGGGGTCCTGGGGCACCAAGGGACCCATAAGGGGCTGCTAGGGGAAAAAGATGAATTTGACAGTATTACTCTTTTTTTCTGCATTGTAAAGACTGCTTATTTTATACAACAATATTTTTTTTTGTTCAATTATATCTTTATTTAACTTTAAACAGGTTCAAGGAAGAGTTTAAAGTGTGAAACTAGTTAAAGAAATTCAAATTTACATGTATATAAATTACATATAATTTATTTTGTAGAGAGGGAAGCCATATTTCAGAACAGAGGCCTCAACCAGCTTCATCAGAAACATGTCTGGCTCTGGGACTCTTGAACTGGCTTGTCTTTGCCGACCGTTTCAGTTGGGAATGCTGTATGACTGCAGAAGCGATGCTCTCATTCCAGGTAATAAAATCACAAATACACTACTATAGAAATGAAATTACAATAACATGATCTAAATGGTTTTAAAACTTAAAACAGGATGAATGAATAATCTCAAAGATATTAATAATAATACATGCCCAGTACAGTGGATACGCTGGCCTCGGGAGACTGAAAGAGAAATTAAACAGTTGTTCATAGTTTTGACTTAATTTAACAGGCAATATATACATTCTTTTTAGGAATAACTCTCTGGGACTCTGAAATGCTACAGAAAAATATTAATGTACGACTTCAGCCAAACACTGACTTCAAAATCATTGCCTCAGATTCAAGTGAAGAAAAAGTAGAAGCTTTGAGTGTTTCTGCATCTCTTGAAGCCAGCTTTCTGAGTGGATTAGTCAGCGTGAAAGGCTCAGCTGGCTTTTTAAATGACAAGAAGAAGTCCAAACATCAGTCTCGAGTCACCCTACATTATCGGACAACATCACGTTTTGAGCAGTTAACTATGGAGCATCTTGGAGCAGGGAACGTAAAACACTGCAATGTATTTGAGGAGGGCTCAGCTACACATGTTGTTACGGCTCTACTGTATGGAGCTCAAGCATTCTTTATTTTTGACCGTGAGGTTTCGTCCAATGAAAACCATCAGGAGATACAAGGTGACCTCCATGCAACAATCAAAAAGATACCTTCATTATCAATTGAAGGTCAAGCATCTTTGAAAATGAGTGAATCAGAAGAAGATAAAATAAACAAGTTCAGCTGCACTTTCCATGGAGATTTTGCTCTGGAAAATTATTTGAGGAGGGCTCAGCTACACATGTTGTTACGGCTCTACTGTATGGAGCTCAAGCATTCTTTATTTTTGACTGTGAGGTTTCGTCCAATGAAAACCATCAAGAGATACAAGGTGACCTCCATGCAACAATCAAAAAGATACCTTCATTATCAATTGAAGGTCAAGCATCTTTGAAAATGAGTGAATCAGAAGAAGATAAAATAAACAAGTTCAGCTGCACTTTCCATGGAGATTTTGCTCTGGAAAACAATCCAGTTTCCTATTTAGATGCCATCAAGGTGTACTCAGGCCTGCCAAAACGGTTGGGAGAAAATGGAGAGAATGCTGTGCCCATGACTGTTTGGCTGTACCCTCTAAAAAAACTAGATTCAACAGCTGCTCAGTTAATCAGGGAGATCAGTGTTGGCTTAATACGACATGTCCACCGGATCACGGATGAACTGGATGATTGTGACATACAATGTCAAGACCTAATGAGGAACAATATCACCATTCAATTCCCTGAAATCAAATCCAAGCTCAGAAAATTTAAGGACTTCTGCTCAGAGTACAAAATTGTTTTTCAAAAACATCTCTGCAGGCTTCTTCCATCTATAAGGGGTGGAGGAAAAGAAGAACAGGAGCTTTCCGATTATCTGAACAGAAAAGAAAGATCGCCGTTTCAGGGTGCTCTGTTAACCAAGTATCTAAGTGAGCGAGAGCGAGAGATGAATGTTGTTGGATCTTACCTCGACATCATGAAAGAAGTCCAAGTTCTTTCATCCAGCACTGATTTGGACAAGCTTGTCTTTAAAGCATCCAATGTGATAGTCTTCGCACTCTCATCCTTAATAGACCATGACCCATACCTTTCAGAATTGGAGAATTACCTGAAGGAACAATCATGTAACAATGGAGAACAATTAAAGTATGATCAAAACTCTACAGAAAAGGCAAATAAATGGTTTTCCTCAAGAGATGTAACTGCACTGACCAGGGAAACGATACAGGCCTTCCTAGATTTCAAAGAAGCCAATGATGGAAGAAAGAACACTGAGTTCTGCATTGCATCAATCCCAGATGAACTCAGTACTGCCTCTTCAATTCATGTTTATGAAAGGGGACGACTCGTGAGCTTACAGTATGAGCTACCCTCAAAACCCCCAATGCCTGTTTTCTTGAGTGCTGAGCATGACTGCATACGTCTGCAAATCAAACCTCCTGACCGTGGTGTTAGTTGTGTGGAGTCGTACTGTATCTCATATCAGTCTGCAGACAGCTCTGAATGGACACATGTGTGTACTAATGGGGTTTCTGATGAGATCACTGTCAAGCCGTTACAACCGCATAAAGAATATTGTTTTACCTGCAAGGCAGTGTGTCGTCCAGGGTTAAGTCTGACTAGTGACACAACATCATTCTTCAGGACCCATCCATGTGCCCCTCCAGGAGCACCTAAAGTGAAACGAGTGGAATCTGAGTCTGCAACTGTAGTGTGGGATGTTCCTACTTCTGTGGGTGAGGACATCCTGGTCACTGATTATGTGTTGGAATTCAGAGAATGCACAAAAGATCAGGAAAATGAAATGCCATGGAGGTCTGTGAAATCTGCGTACAAGGAGTGCACTCTTCAGGGACTGGAAGCAGATGCAATTTACACACTTCGAGTTTTGGCCAACTGTGGTAATAACGGAGTGAGTCTTCCCAGTCCTGAAACTGTGTTTTCTGCTGGTTCAAAGAGCAAACAGTCAGGTGAGGTTGGAAGTGGGTCATTCTTGGATCAATCTTCACGTATACAGAAGGGGCATCCTTCAATACATAAACTGACACTATACCAAAAAACTCAAGAGAATGCAGATTTTAATCAGTATATATTTGGAAGAAAAGTGGAGGACGTGAAAAACAAAGTAATTCTTCTTTTGGGATCAACGGGTGCAGGAAAAACCACACTGGTCAATGTGATGATCAATTACATACTGGGCGTAAAGTGGCAGGATGCGTATCGCTTCAAACTAATCAATGAAGTAACCAATCGCTCACAGGCTGAGAGTCAGACATACAACGTCTCCTCTTATGAGCTGTACAATCAGCCTGGCTTTCAAATTCCCTACTCTCTCACAATTGTAGATACACCCGGCTTTGGTGATACAAGAGGAATTGAACATGATAAACTGATAATGCAGCAAGTCAAAAGCTTTCTTTGTAGCCCTTTGGGAATTGATCACATTGATGCTGTCTGCTTCGTTGTACAGGCCTCTCTTCCCCGCCTGAGTGCCAATCAGAGGTACATCTTTGACTCAATCCTGTCGATTTTTGGCAAAGATATTGCAGAGAACATCATGATTTTGGTGACATTTGCAGATGGTAAAAAAATCCCAGTTCTAGAAGACATCACAGCAGCAGATCTGCCCTGTCAAAAGAATAAAATGGGACAACCCACCCATTTCAAGTTCAACAACACCGCTGTGTATGCAGACAAAAAAGTAGAAGAGCCTACAACCTATGATGATGATTCAGATGATGATGATGATGAAGACAGCAGTATGAAACTGTACGAGATTGTCTGGACATCAACTTTCAAACAGATGAAGGCTTTTTTCAAAGCACTGGGGACCACTGAAAGTAAAGATCTGACACTGACTAAAAATGTCCTGACAGAACGAGAGTGTCTTGAGAAAGTCATGGCAGATCTGAGCTCTCAAATAACTGCTGGTCTCTCTACACTGAGTGTAATAAAAACATTTAAGCAGTGTTTGGAAAATGAGAGTGAAATCTTGAAGCATAATAAGGATTTTGAGAAAGAAGTTGATGTGATGAAAGCAAACAGAATCCCTGTAGAATGTTTTACCTTGAATTGCAACACCTGCATCTTTACATGCCACTCTAACTGCTTCCTTCCTGCAGAGGATCCTGTGAGTACTTGTGCTGTGATGAATGATGCTGGTTACTGTGTTGTCTGTCCTCAAGCTTGTCATCACACTGCTCATGTAAGGGAAAAGGTCATGTGGACATATGAAATTAAAAAAGAGAAAAAAACCATTGAAGAGCTGAAAGAAAACTTCATGAAGGCACAAGGAAAATTCATGGACACAAAGCAAACGCTTGATGCACTTGAAGAGGAATTCTCTGTATTTGAGGACAAACTAAAGCAAATGATCAAAATGTCCTCTGATTGCTTGAGACAACTGGATAAAATTGCACTGAAGCCCAAATCCTTCTCCACAGCTGAATACCTTGAAATACTGATCAAAACAGAGAAGGCGGAGAAACATCCTGGATTTGAAGACCGCATTGTTGGACTCGAGAAAATTAAAAAAGAAACTCTTCTCCTGGAAAAGCTAGAAAAAGGAGTTAATCTGCTTAAACAATAAGATCCCGTCACTGTGGGAAGAGAGAA
>NW_015508596.1:19978-21039 GCF_001515645.1 Sinocyclocheilus grahami | reverse complement strand
AGGGGGCAAAAACCTTTTCACACCACTGTATATATATATATATAATATTTTTTATTTTATATAGTATAAATGGCATCCTTGGCTTAAAAAAAACAAGAAATCACAATCAGAACACAATACTGCAGAAGAACACACATTAAAAAACACAAGGCAGTTCTGAACTTGATCAATCATCTTACAAGATCCTACAGTCTGACGCTTGTAGAGTCCTGTGTAAAGGGGCTTCTTTGGTTCACTGGCAGTAGTTCTGATTCTAGAATTGCAAACCCAGTGACCATCAGGTAATGAAAGTTTTTTTGATGAAGGGATCAAATGTGCAGTCCAAATTCTCACCTCATCAGATGTCTTCTGGTCACAGCCTAAATGAATAATATAATATTTTATTTTACAGCTAAAACCTCATACATTACAAACATATGTGGACTCCTGAATGTTCTTCTTGAACATTTAATTTTGAAAATCATGGGTATTAATAAGGAGCTCGCTCTTCTTTTGCTGCTATAACAGCTTCCACTCTACTGAGAAGGCTTTCCACTAGATGTTGGAACATGGATACAGGGATTTGCCTCAGTTAAGATACAAAATCAGTGAGGTCAGGCGGTGATGCTGGGTGATGGGTTTAGCTCCCAGTAGTGCTCTGAATCATCCATGTTCAATAGTGTTCAGGTCTGGGATTTGTGAGGCCAGTTCTGCCACACCAGACTCAGTAAACTGGTTCCTTATAATTGATGAGGTGCCGTGTTGAAAGCCACTGAGCTCTTTCATACACCACATTCGTCTATAAATGATTGAATAGGAAATTATATGCCTGTTTGCTTGAATTTATTAGTAAAGGGTGCCACTGAAAAAAAACTGTTAATTATAAGTGAGTGTCCACATACTTTGGCCATGTAGTGTACCACTTTGGAAAAAATGACCATGTTTTAAAAGTCTGGTAATTAGAGGCTGCTTGAAGTGTTTACCTCTTTTAATACCAGAATGAAAAGATGTGTTTGAGTCACATTTTCCATAAAACTTTGCAGAGAAATTGCACTGGGATCTGCCACTGTGTTACTGTGTTT
>NW_015508596.1:16834-17941 GCF_001515645.1 Sinocyclocheilus grahami | reverse complement strand
TTGAGCAAAACATTACAGCCATGATTGCTTACTATTGCAGACTTTGGGATACAAAAAAAAGTGTCTGTTTTATCTTTCTGTTCTGGTTGTGTTAATCAAAAGGGTGATATGTAAAACCCACTATATGGGCATCAAATTTAGAATATATTGGAAAAGAAAATTAAGGGATATAAAAAAAAAATTATACAAGCCCTTTTGAGTTCAGAGATTCAGAAGTTTATTTTATTTGGCCAGTGCTGTTCTGCCTGTCATTATATGTAATGTGACTACAATGTACCTTTCTGGTGCCAGTGGCTTGCTCATCACAGAGACTCAAATCTGCTCTTTATAGGAAAACAATGCAGATCAGAGTCAGGGCAGTCCTATGATCATTCACAAGAGATGCTGTAATTGTTTGCCTGTTAAATCTTTTTGTTAGTTTTTGAAGTTTTCTGTTGTCATGTAAATGAGATGTTCTGGAGTTTGCTGGGTCAAACCAGTAGAAGCATCTCTGTCTGCCTTGGTACTGGGAAACTGGGGTTATAATTCATTTCTTATAAAACATCTGCTGTGAGTCTTTTGTTCAATCCCTTCCCCATCATCTCTAAGGCTAACACACTGAGTGGTTTGGTTGAGCGCAGAGGTAGGATTCAAACTCTAAAGCTGAGTTTTTCATTTTGAAATGTATTATTTGCATACACTAGAGTGCAACACGTAACAATGCACTTGACTACATTATATGAAGCCCAAGAGTGAACTTACCATAAGAATATTAATGTGTTTTGCTCCACTCTCGATAATTATTCATGTTGTTTATGAAAAAGAAGTAGTAGTTGTTTATGATTAGCTAAATTCCCCTTTTATCCAACAACAAACTGCAGTGACTTTAGTGTAAACAGATCAGTTCAGTACAATGCTAATTTGGCTGACAATGTCTAGATTGATGAAGCAGCCTCTTAAAAAATTATCTTCACAGCTTCACCTTACATCAGATCTGACTATGAGACACAATGTAAAATCTTACTGGGGAATAAGTGATTATTTTGATGTAACTCACTAAGAACAATGATGAAATTCCTCCTCATTAATTCAGTTAGCGGAAAGATTGGAGCTAGTTGTCACTCACAA
>NW_015508596.1:5313-16059 GCF_001515645.1 Sinocyclocheilus grahami | reverse complement strand
TTTTGCTTTTATTTTGATAGGACAGTGTAGAGGACTTTTTTCTTTTTTTTTCTTTTACCAAATTACAGTGTCTTTGAATTTTGCAGAGAACAAAAATAATATGTAGGTGAAGGTAGGGCTGGTTTTCCCCAAAAAGTCCCCAAATCATTTAGATTAATGTGGTTTAAACAACATATTTAAATTTTAGAAAGTTCAACTTGAATGTAAAATCTTATTTTTAAATAATGTCCACCAGAGAAAAAGACATTTGGATCTCACTAACAAGAAGGAGAAATCCATGAAGTTGAAGGAGAGATGATGATCTTTCATATTTGATTATATTTCACCCATCAAATCTATTCTATGGGAAACAGACAATTCAAATGGTATCAATATTGTCTGCTAGCAGGCGTGTTTTGCAAATGTCTCACATTCTTGTAAACAAATGTATTTACTTGCAAAGATATAGCAAAATGTGGAAAATGCAACAAATATGCCACAAACGTGTTTGAAATAGTCTTCTGGGAGAGCTTACATAATGCTTAGACTGCTGTCAAATAGCAACACATTTAAGACACTGTATAATCTCATTCTTTACATTTTAAAATAAATAGTACAACATACAGAACAAATTTGTTATGAATAGTGCTGTAAAAATTAGTGCGTTAACATAGGCGAATTAATTTTTCCTGTTTAACAGCTTAAAAATATTAAATGTAGTTAACGCAGGGGGTGGAGCTAGGGTTGGCTGCCCCACTCACAGCTGCTGCTTCTCAATTGTATTCATTTAGATGCAGAACATCTTTACGACCACATCAAATGGGAGGCTTTTCAGACGCGCACTCCACTTCTCCACCACACCAGGCGCTAGTCAAACGAGCCCGAAAAAGATACAGGGTGACCAGGAGCTTCGGCAGAGCAACAGTTGACTGCGGTCAGATGAGAAGTTGTCAGGCCATATGTCAGTAAAAAAATAATTTTTCCTGTCCTGTCAACCGTTATACTGTGCTCTTTGATTGCATGCACCAATACAGCTGCACGCACTGTAGCCTGTATCATTTCATATTAAAGCGTGAATGAAACTACGAGCATGCGTGTAAGATTCGTATCACATTCAGCGGAAGCTCTTAAAGTAATAGCAGCCAAATAACCTAATAACCCAGCTGCTGTGATGTCTGTTAATAAAATAACTAAAGAAAAAAAGAGGAAATTATTGACTTTTGTAGCTTTAAGGATTTGTCTATATTTAATTTAGTGTTTGATAACTTTCAATTTCTGTTAAATTTCTATATAGTTCCTACTTGCTGAAGGGCACAGGTAAATATGACATTTATTAAAATGGGTTTATGTGAAGATTGTTTAAAGTTCACTTAAATTAGTTGTTATTTTTTAAAAGTCTAATAAATGTTAAAATTGATACCTCTCAATTATACTGTAATGTTGAACAGTTATAGTCAATGGTTAAATATTAGGGAAAAAATTATTTCCTAGAGACATCAGTATTATTGGTATCAATGATTCTGGCCTTCAGTCATAAAAAAGATGTCATTAAACAAATATTAAAAATATAAGGTCTGTATGCAGTTACATTAATTTGAAGATTGAATGTGAAATTATTGTAATATAAAAGTAGATTTAAAAACTTTAATGTTAGGTGAGATTAATCACAAACAATTTCAGAAAACATGAGATTCATTAGTTAATTTTTGTTAATCGATCTGCAACACTAGTTATGAAACATACCATATATCCCTATGTCATCATTATCACTGACACAACATCAGAACGCGTTTGATTTGTGTCAGTTTGTCACAGACAAGGACAAGCACCGATCTGACCCCATCAAAACCTCTAAATCTAAGCCACATCTCTGCACAGGCTTAAATATCAAATGAGGGTCACTGGGTTACAGAACACTGTGTGGAACTTTAAACTCAAAATGAAAAGATACAATACAATCATTTGTTTTGATTATAATGATGCTGACATGCAGGGAAGGATATTAGATGCAACTTTTCGAGAACACCTTTCTATACCACCGAAAGGTCACATTCAAATTAAATTCATAACCATTGAATTTATTTATAGAAGTCTTACCTATTCAAATGCAATTAGGTCATTTTATTTTTAGATTGGGGCTATAAGAATTGCATTTACATGTATTGTCATTATGAAGCATTTCATTGCAGACCTGTTTTTCAAATCTCTTGTGTCTCAGTGCTCTTGAAATGCCCTTTAGCAGCTAAAGATAACTGACGTTTTATATATTCTTCTAAATGATAAGCTGTCACTGACAATATAATATAACCAATTTAGCATAAGAAAAAATAATAATTTCCATTCAAGACCATTCTAGTAAGAAAAATAAAAGCTCTTTTTTGACTCCCTTGGCAGGTAGAAGCTTTCATAACTAATTCATAGTTATTGCAGAAATTATCAGCAGAAAATATAATGTTAAGAAAAAAGGAAAGGGGAAAGTTAATACATTAACGTCTTTCTTATTCTGATATACAGTACAGTGGACAAATAATATTATAGAGGACAGGGACTAACAAGTTATTTATTTTCTCTTTACTCTTCTGCCCTTTGCTCTAGCAGCACAGATCAACTTTAATACATTTTGGATTGCATGTGAAATTGGATGTAAATTCGGTGTTCTTCCATTGGCAGCCTATTCTACACTTCTTTGAGCCAAAAAAATAATAATCTGGATAATGAGGTAGATGAGCAGAAGAGCCCATTCTGAGAATTATCTTTGATTCGATCGGTCTATCGGAAGTGTGAAACCTTCATCTCGTTATGAATTTGGAAGAACTCGCACACATTCTGCCCCTCCTTCCATCTTCCTCTCTCTCTTGCTTCCTGGCATTATGTCTCTGCTCACTGAGCCCCTGGGCTGATTCACACAATCACACACAAAACATAGCAAGACTTCAGGCTGATAGAAAATTCATAAATGATCTTGTTTCATATAGTAGAATTGTGTGCTGAATGCTATCCTTTGATAATTCTTTGAGGTAGAGAGGTAGAAGAGAAAACCACTGCTTGGGGATTTTGGAAAGACATGGAACTTGGTTCATTCGGTCTGAGACTCAAGAAAAGCCGGGAAAGTGCTCAGCGGTAATCCACCCGTTATCGGAGATGGAAAGGATCGTCCATTTCTTGATAAAAACTTAGAGCGCTTGAGCCCATGCATAGAGGTCACTCGAATAGCAGGAAGGAAGAAAGGAAGTGAAGTGGATCAGCTACTTATATAGCTATAACAAAGTTACATCAAGTCAAATAATTAAGAATAAATAGTAAATTTTATGGTATTGCCTTGAACAACCATGCAGGAAAAATATACAGTTAAAACCTCTTAAGCTCAGGGCGTTTTTTGGTATTTTCGCCTAAATTTGACATACTCAAATTCAAATGTTTACCCTACACACATACAATGGAGGAAATGAAAAAAAAATGGTTTAATTGTAAAGAAAACCATTTGGACTACAAAATACGAGTGTAATTCTTTATAAATAGCATTATATATTTTTTCAAATATTACAATAAACACAAAAAAAACATAGGCACTTTTGGAGTTTTAAAACAAATTATTTTTTTTGAAATTCTGTAATTCAGGTTCTATTAGGCCCAGCGCTTTGCAATTTTCTTTGTTTGATGCCACTACATGCCAAAAAGTACCAGAAAAAAAGAATCGTTCAAATAACAGCTTCTAAACAGGAGTTACTACATTATATGTGAAGCAAGTGAAATTGTCTATTTCTACATCTAAATGTGTCATTGTGAGTTTCCTTTGCAAAAACAGGCTTTCTAAAACACATTAACCCCACAATCCTATTTTACTCTGTGCCATAAGCACTTTAATTGATTATTAATTGAATTATGTTTCATTTTTATGTTTTTCTAAGTAGTAATATACAAAATGGCACAAGCGAATTGGACCAAATTTCACATTGTGTATTCTACAATGTTTAATTATTTCAGGATGCACAAGACTGTCTATATTATAAAATATATCTGGTCTATCGCAATCTAAAATAGAATCCATATCCTCCAGCTTTATATCATTCCATTTATGTGGATTCTGTATTGGGATACTGATTCACAGCATCTCTCACCTCATCAGTTGACTCACTCCTGTATCCAGAGCATCTCTCCATGACAACATTGCATCATCCCTGGTCCAGAGCGGAGCTAATTTGCTAACCGGCAGCTATCTGAAGCATTCAGAGCGTCAAACAAACAAACATATCAGTTCATCCACACACAGCACTGTAATAATCCATGTATATTTACTGTATATTCACTGAAATGCATAATGTACTGTACTTTTCTGTCAATAAACAGTGTATCAGATTGCTAGCTGTGCTATCACGTTTCAAAACAATGCTTACAATATCAAAGACGCTCAAACACACGCTCATAAAGCCTTACCAGACGCGCGTTCATTCCTCTCCACGGCGCCGCAGAACGTTCTTCACCTTATATAACTTGTAATATGATTATCATAGATTGATATAATCCGAGCCGCGTGTGCAGTATTCTTTCCGTGAGTGAAACGCAACTTCAAATCACCGTGTCCCAAAACTACAGCCCCCAAAACACACAGCCCCGGATTCTCGGATGCAAGACCCCCCTCTCCCCCTCTAGTGACGCAGAGGTGTCAAATTTCACGGCTCTGAAATGGCCGCCGAGTTCAAAGACTGTAATCTGACCAATTGCAGTCCACGAGCGACCACAGATCTCTATAACATCAGACGCGCTGGTTGTGCTGCTCCTATGATATGGAGAGTGCGTCTCTGCCAGACGAGCGCCTATTGCGCAATCTGGACAAAACGCTATATATCTCACTGATGGAAGCACGCAGAAACGTGAAAATGGTCTTGTTTGAAAGAAGAGATCCTAATCTAAAAGATAATATAGAGTATATATCATAGATTGATATAATCCGAGCCGCGTGTGCAGTATTCTTTCCGTGAGTGAAACGCAACTTCAAATCACCGTGTCCCAAAACTACAGCCCCCAAAACACACAGCCCCGGATTCTCGGATGCAAGACCCCCCTCTCCCCCTCTAGTGACGCAGAGGTGTCAAATTTCACGGCTCTGAAATGGCCGCCGAGTTCAAAGACTGTAATCTGACCAATTGCAGTCCACGAGCGACCACAGATTACCACAGCCTATTGCGCAATCTGGACAAAACGCTATATATCTCACTGATGGAAGCACGCAGAAACGTGAAAATGGTCTTGTTTGAAAGAAGAGATCCTAATCTAAAAGATAATATAGAGAATATAGATATTTGTGGCTGTTTGTGGCTGACTGAAGCAGTGCTACGAGTATAAATGTAAATTCGCTCAGGTGACAAAATTTTACAAATCGATTCTATTGAAGATCATTCGATCTGTGATTGCCACACAATGAAATAATCTACATCGTCAAATTCCTGAGAATGAGAGATTTCTTGTGATATATGACTTGACTTTTTTGTGAAAATTATATAAAATACACATTCATTCGATCTGTGATTGTCACAAAATGAAATAATCTACATCGTCAAATTCCTGAGAATGAGAGCTTTCTTGTGATATATGACTTGACTTTTTTGTGAAAAATATATAAAATACACATTCTTCGTAAACATTATTCGCAATGGTTAGGCTGAAATTCGTGTGTGGGAGGAATACATTTCTAAGATTAATTTGACTACTTTATGAATATAAAAACCAAAAGGAATGGTATTCTTTGTAAAGAAGACACTCCAAATGAACCCATATATGGGCTGATACCATATAAGGAAGGCTATGTAAATGAAGCATAAACATTTTTAACGCGATTTTGGACCCGTATCCGGGTCCGCAGAGTTTAACTTTAAACAAACACATATAATTTTTATGCTTTATGTAAAATCCACTTTCCAAAGCATACATACTCTTTTATTATAAGAGGTGCAATTCATCAACAAATGTAAGCATACTCATACATTACCATTTTCAGTTGCATAAATTAACCTTATTTGTATTAAAATGTATTAGAATATTTAGCTACACTTTTTTAAGGTGTCCTTGTTACAGTTTAAATATAAACTTAATTAATTTATGTAATATTAATTAACAACATGTACTTACTATAAGTTTAGCATTAGGATTATGGTTTGGTTCAGGGTTAGTTGCATGGAATTATAGCCTATATAATTTAATGTTATTACTATAGTAAATACATGCAACATGTAACAAGTACACTGCAAATTAAATAGTTACCTAAAATTCAATAGTACATTTATAAATTAACATAAATTGATCAATTGCTGTTCATTGTTAATTCATTATACCTAATATACTAATTGTTAACTATATTGTGTTGTAGTGTTACCTTGTGTTTAGAAAGATTGTTCAAAAGTTATTCCTGAAAGACTAGAACAAAAATGAAAGAAAAAAGGATTTCACTACATGTTCTTCAGCATGTTTTTTTATTGTACCATGGTTCATCTTCTTTTCTGTACGCTTGAATGTAGTTCAGGGTGATGCTGACCTTGTTTTTTTAGACTAAAAGAAAATGACTATTGATTTATTGAGCACCACAATAAATGGCATTCTTGTAAAACACTGAATGCAGTATGTACAAGATCAACAAAGAGTTGGTCTCTTAGACACACTATAAAGTGTGATACAAGCCATAGATCAGGTTTAATTATGTACTGTTTCTTTGAAGAAGTGATTAGGATTCATTTAAACCATAGGTTAGACATTCAAAAGCAACCTGAGGTGTCTCTGAAAGTCATTTTAGCATTGCAGTAATCTTTATTATGCCCAGTGTTCTAATTGTACCGTGGACTTTGGGGGAGTCCACTTGTTTGTTTGTTTTTTTATAACGGGAGGTGGGGGTTCGTGCGCTTGAGCGTGCCTCAAAAGAGGGCTTACAATGACTTACAAAGATTCATAACAGCTACAAGTGTATGCACTACTTGCTTTATGAAAGCCCTATATAGGATAAATCACTATACAGGATTTACCCTATTATACTTTATCGACACGAATTGATAGGTGAAACAACAAACAGCCACCCACAAATAGTCTATATACAAAGCATCAGGCTGTCTTTGAGTTCACATGAACAACGGTTAAAGTTACTTGTCGTCAGGCTACAGAAGAATACCATAATTCCTCCATTCAGTTAGGCCTAAGACATCGAGAGTCACGCAGACCTATAACAAACTGGCCACAACACATAATTGCGAATAACATGCCTTACCTTAACACAGAATCGACCACAGAGTCCAACGTTTATATTTTTTCTACGAATCTTTGAGTTAACATGTATGTATAGTTATCTTTATTGAAGTGAATTAGGTTTAAATCGCCGTCATGCATGAATGAATGATATTTTTGCAATTTTACACATAATAATCCACGATGATCACATTACACAAAACTGAAATTGCACGTCAAAATAACACATTGTCAATATTTTTTGAGACCCCCAAAATTTCACAAATCACATTTTCAGGGGAGCCCATGTCTTATTAAGGGGAGCCTAGCACCCCCTAGCTCCCCCGTAGTTCGCACCCTGATTATGCCACTCAATTAGCAAAAGTATTTGTTGAAATAGCACCCAACTCAGTGTGCACTTCAAGCAATTAGTTTTACATGTAATGCTAAAGCAGTATGTAATTGAACCAACTGAGAATACCAACTGTTGGACAAAGGTAGAATGAGAAAAACAGAAAGGAAAAGAAAGAAAGGAGGACAAAGTGCCCAGTATAAAAGCAAATCACCTCATTTGCTGGAGTAATGGATTTGAGTCCACATACTCACTGATTGGGCTTAATGTTGCATGTTGTTGCAAGTCAGCAAGTAGCTGATGAGGTCTGACATCAAGCTGTGTTGCTCTATCACTCATTCTCTCTCTGTACCTATATCGAAGAGGAATATTCTGCTCCAAATTATGCTTCATATTTGAGGATGGACAAAATGAAATGCAGATAAAAGGACAACGGTCACCTGTCAAATTGGTTTTGTAATTCTAATTTGAACTTTAGAGATAAATGTAATCATTTGAACAAATATTCAAATAACGTGTCCATTCATCAGCAGTACTTGTCATTCCTGATAAGCAATCATGCGTTTCAAGGGCACATCAATTTCCATTCAGCGGGTCTTATTTGTCGTATTTTCACTGCCCTGTCTAATCACTGCTAATATCAGACACTGAGTAATGGAGATATTTTATTCATTCAAACAGTAATAAATAATTACGCATGGGGTAGAAACACATGAATGAATTATCTGTAATGGGTGATAAGTTGAAGACAAACACAATCCTATACTGACATCTTCGTTTTTCTCTGAGAGAAAGGTCCTCTTCTGTGTGGTTCCTGGCCAGAACTGATTTCCTTTAGCCTGCTATGCAAATATTATTTGTACAGATGAAAGTTTGGGACATGATGAGAATTATTGTAATAAATTATAATTGGAATAGAACACTCATGGAAAAGAAAGTAGTTTGTTAATGTTATTCCCAAGGTGCTTGAATAATTTGAGAGCATGTGAGGTTAGTAAACACTGGGGGCATCTATCAATCAATCCTGAGCAAAGAGACCTTACAAACAAATAAATTATAATAATTCAGCCAAAAATTAAAAACTGCTGAACATTTACTGCCCCTCAGGCCATCCAAAATGTAGATGAGTTTGTTTCTTTATTGGAAAAGATTTAGAGAAATTCAGCATTATGTCACTTGCTCACCAATGGATCCTCTGCAGTGAATGGGTGCCCATTTTCAGCTATTTTTTATTTTGAGTGAACTGTTCCTTTAATTCTTGTTAAATTGAACTCTGCTGCACTTTTGTAACTATTAATATTCAAGTGCTACTTTATTTTAGATCAAAGAAATGTTTGCTTATGGCTATGCTCGTGAGCTGTAACAGTGTGGATCTGCTTTTATACTGCGAAATAGCTAAACACCTATCATTGCTATTCTGTTAATAGTTTCACCAGGGAATCTTTTCATGGAGGCAGTCTCTAGTTTGAGTTTCAGAGCAGCTGTGAGTTATCAGCTTTTTCCTGCATGTCAGTGTTTGACACATCTGGGAACTGTGCAGTGAGCTGATAACTCCCTTCTATCTCCACACCTGCAGGATTACTACAGAAATCTATAAAGGGGTGGACACGTTTTCCCACAGCATTGTGCTTCCTTGTACAGAAACCTGTTATTTTTGGATAAGCACTAAAGCATTTTATTGACTTGCGGAAAGATCCTTAAAAAATTCAAGAGAGACAATTACCCCGCTGCCAGATTGGAGGTGTATATTGACTGTGGTTAGAGAGTACTTATTTGGACCAGAGTTTCCAATGTGTGATGGTGTTAGAGTGAATCAGATTTCAAAGGATATTTCACCTAAAAATTATAATTATGTCATCTCTGCTTACTCTGATGTCATTCCAATGGTATGACTTTCTTTCTTCCAGGTTTAAAAAAAGTACACTTCCATAATGTACTTAAAGTGCTCTATTTTCGCACACTAATTTTGTACTTAATATACTAAAATTATTATTTTGTACTACTTAAGATAAACTTAAGATCAACTAAGTATACTCAACTGTCCTATTTTGGGACACCATGAATATGAAACTAAATGCGCTTTTAACACACTATCTCTGTATTTAAAAAATGTATTTATTTACCACTTGTAGTACACTTGAACCCATCTTTCATACACTAGTACACTCAAGTGTTCTACTAATGGTGACTAAATACTTTTTTAAAATACAGAGATAGTATGTTAAAAGCCCATTTTAGTTCATATTCATGGTGTCCTAAAATAGCACAGTTGAGTACACTTAGTTGAACTTAAGTTTATCTTAAAAAGTACTAAAGAATCATTTTTAGTATATTAAGTACAAAATCAGTGTGCGAAAAGAGAGCACTTTACGTACATTATGGAAGTGTATTTTTTTTTACCTGGGTTGCATGAAACACAAAGTAAGCTATTAAAATGAGAATGAAAATGTTTAAATAAAAGAAAGAATCATACAGGTTTTGAAGAACATGAGTATGTGAGTAAATGGTGACTAAAGCATCCTTTTAAGTACATTAAAAAGATGAATATGTAGTCTCAATATTGGCATTTCCCTTTTATATTGAACACTTGGTTATGTTGAAATATAGTTGCAAAAATATGAACTCATATTCTCCAGCATATTCTATCCGGGGAGCACATTAATGATGAATAAAGTTCTTGCTTCTCTTGTTTCCCTTTATATCCTGGATAGGATATAAATGATATTCCAATATAAAACCACTAGGACAATCTCTGAACATCAGAACAGTGTTTAAACTGGAAACAACTGAGATTTGTTCAAAGTAAAGAGAAAGAGGAACAACTAAGGCAAAATTAGTATGGTCAAAATTATGTTTAAAATGTAATGTAATTATCTGGAATACATAAAACATACATCTGCATTACTTTTACTTGACATATGACTAATCACTCTGGAGCAACCATAAAATTACATTGCAACAACACTGATTAATCAGCATACCATAATAAAACATAAAATATAATATAAAGAAATATTTCCATGTTGCTTTCCGAAAAAAGTATACAGAATACAGACCTACTTTTGAATGATTGTCAGTGAAGAAATATGCTTTTTGAGCCCAGATGGCGCAGTTACCAGCAGGAGCTAATGAGGCCATGCTAACAAGCCTTGATCTATGAGAAATAGTCTGTTTCAGATGTGCTTGATGCTTTTGATCAACTCTCTACC
>NW_015508596.1:0-4615 GCF_001515645.1 Sinocyclocheilus grahami | reverse complement strand
TCGAGCGAATTGGAGTGAATATCCTCGCTTTATTATCCCCATAACGCATTTCGACACTCAGCGGATGGCCTGCCAGGCCGCGGCCCACGTGACGAGGGGTTGAATTAACTCGGGTGACTGGCCGCGCGGGGGCAGTGAAAAAAGGCTTCAGTTCAGGAGAAAAAAGGCTTTTTTCCCATATGCGTCTTAAGCAAGACGCAGTACAAGTGAAGTATCGAAAGGGAACTCACTGACTGACTGACTCTGAGTCAGTCAGCCGTGTCAGACACTTGAAAGCAGACACTGACTGATAAAGACATGCATCACTTCCAGCATGACAGTACAATAACGCACAGATATATGCACAATAATAAAAGCGATCCAGCTTTTTTTCCCCATTCAGTCAAATATGGTAAATACTGAAATTAAATACAGAAATACTGAAATACAGTTTGAAATGAGCAATTATTCAACAGACTTTGGCGCAGTGTCACAACATCCATCACCAATCAGCAGATGCCAAATGAAAGACCTAGCAGACGTCAGAGACTCTGAGGTGATTCATGAGAAATGTATCTCCATTAATTTGGCCTGCTTTATGGCTAATGAAGAGCACTCTAAAGGAAATGTGAAGTGTGTGTGTGTGTGTGTGTGTGTGTGTGTGCATGTGAGGAGTCATCTCAAAAAAAAAAAAAGAATCATTGAGGATATTTAACAGAGCATGTTGCACACAGACACTATCTATGGGGGAGAATAATTTGATTATCTGGCAACATTAATTCATGCTTTAGCCTAATTGATTCATTATAATTTGCCAAGCACTCTTCTGTATTACCCAGTGGTGGACAGTAATTAAGTATTTTTAAGTACACTTTCAGTCAAAAGTTTTTGAACTGTAAGATTTTTAATGATTTTAAAGAAGTCTCTTCTGCTCACCAAGCCCGCATTTACAGTGGTGGCCAAAATTGTTAGAACACTTGACATATTTAAGAGGTTTCAGTTGTTTTTGTTGAATTGGCCATTACAATACCCATAAAACTAACTATTGCCGGAACTACCTGCAATGGAAGGAATCTACTGGAACATTGAAAATGATGGACTGGCCCCCTCAAAGTCCGGACCTCAACCCCAATGAGCACATTTTGGGTGAGTTGGAAAATAAACTGGACAGATCTATTGTACATTCAAAGGAAAGACTCTGGCTTGAGTTGCAGAAGGTATGGGATAACGTTAGTGTTGAAGTTCTTACAAAATATACTGACACTATGCCAGAGAGATGTGCTGCTGTAATTGCTGCAAAAGCTGGACATACCAAAGTTAAAAGTGGATAAAAACAGTACGACTCACTTCATCTGATATATGTTGTGCTCAGAGCAACTATCTGCATGTTTCATGAACATTATGAAATGAAATCATGTTTTAGAGGCAAAAAAGGTCAATATTATCAGATCTGCCAGGTGTTCTAACAATTTTGGAAACCCCTGTATTTGATCCAAAGTACAGCAAAAACCGTAAACAAAGCTTTTTATTTCAGATAAATGCTGATCTTTGGATCTTTCTATACATCAAAGAATCGTGAAAAGAATTTTACTCAACTGTTTTAAATATTGATAATAATAATAATAATAAATCAGCATATTTTTGAAGGATCATGTGACTGAAGACTGGCGTAATGATGCTGAAAATGTAGCTTTGACCACAGGAATAAAATTACATTTTAAAATATATTCAAATAGAAAGCAATTATTTTAAATAGTAATTGACATAATTATCCCGGAGTACAGTTGAACTGTTTAATGAACATGTAATTATTTATGGTGGTACCGTTTGAGATTACATATAAATAATTTCAACATTCTGCGGAATGGATGACACTATTCTTTGGACTGACAATGTTGATTCTAACCATGTCCAATTCAGTTTAATGAACAGCTTGAAGGTGTCTTGGAAGCATAAAAATTACTGCAATGTCCTGGTGGTCCTCATAAGTAGGTCGGAGACTGTGACTACAATAGGAAGGTATGCCCATAAAAGATGAGAAATGAAAGAGCTCATGACTTACAGCATCAGTGTCTCTCTGTGCAACAAATATATATATATACGGTATACATAAATCAGAAAATATGATTTGATTAGACTTTTCTTCTTGTTTGGATGGCACAGCAAAGTGCCCCAAGACAATTGTAAAAAAATACAGATTTTTATCCCTTAGTTCAGGGCATTTCTCTTCTCATATTCCTACTTCCACTTTCTTTTCTTCTGACAAATCCTACTGTACATTTGGACTGCTATACGTATCACCAACTGGTGTTTTTTGCTCTTTATCTGCAATCACATAGAGTGGTTTGCTTGTCTGCCTGAGAATTTAGAAGTCCCAATGGATTTTAGCCTTATTTTACACATTCAAATACATTTTTTGTAGTTTATGGGACGGATAGGCAGACAGACAGATAGATCTGACTGACTTGGAGGAAAAAGGCATCTCGTCTTGGGAGATTCCACCTCAGCTCATATGTTTGTACACAGAATCCTATAGATTTGTTTGTCCTGTTGTGCTGTTCCTGCCTGTATCTTATGTTATAGGTTGCCTCAGGGGCTTCTTTGTAGTCAGCACCTCAGGTCTTTTTTGATGTTGTAAACCCTTGTCTCTAGTGATCTGGTGCTGCGTGTTTGTTCTTGTCCTGTCATGATTAGTGCTTCTGTGTTTCCCTCCATCCTGCAATATCTAAACATTGCTAGGATTTCCAAAACCCACAGGTTAGACTTCTGCTATCTATTTGTGGTACATCACATAAAGGGGCTTTTCTTTCTGTACCACCTCCTTCTGCTTCCTGCTCCAATATCCTTCCAAAATGAAGCTGCTTATTTCCTTCATAACCAAAAACCATTTAGTTGCCCCATGTCTAAACATTGCTAGGATTTCCGAAACCCACAGGTTAGACTTCTGCTATCTATTTGTGGTACATCACATAAAGGGGCTTTTCTTTCTGTACCACCTCCTTCTGCTTCCTGCTCCAATATCCTTCCAAAATGATGCTGCTTATTTCCTTCATAACCAAAAACCATTTAGTTGCCCCATGTTTCAAAAGTTTGGGTTTTAGTTTTTGAAAGAAATGTCTTACGCTCACTAAGATGTACTTATCTGATTAAAAAAAAAAAAGTACAGTTAAACTGTAATACCGTGAGAAATTATTACAATTTTAAATAAAAAAAATTTAATTTTAATGTTTTGAAATACTATTTATTCCTGTGATGGCAAATCTAAATATTCAGCAGCCATTACTCCAGACTTCAGTGTCACATGATCCTTCAGAAATCATTCTAATGTTGATTTGGTGCTCAAGAAACCTTTCTTATAATTACCTATGTTGAAAACAGTTTGTAACCATTTGTAAAGAGAAATATTTTGTAACATGTCTATTTGATCACTTTTGATCAATGTAATGTATCATTGATGAATAATAGCATTAAATAAAGCTTACTGACCCAAAATGTTTAAACGGTTGTTTATATTCACGTGTGCTCATGCAATCTGTGAAATGGTTTGGCCAAGAAGGCAGGCCTTTGTTTCTAAAGATTTCTTTGGTCTGGGGGTCTAAATAAAGCCATCAATATAACGTAAGTACAGCACAGAGGTGTAAAATGGCATGATTGTTTCTTCACAGAAGCTTAAGAGCCAGCTCTAAATTGGAGACAGCAGTCCCAGTGAGACTGCCAGCCACCACAAATAACTCAGCACGACAAACACCTATAGATCTAGAGCTATGTAACCACCTCGCAGTAATGGGCAGTAATTCTTGTTGTACAGATAAGATACAGAGATAGATTCTATAAAATAAATTGAACATACTGTAAAAACAAACACTTATAAATGTGAAAATCAGACATTATAGCAGAGATTCCAGTTAACGCTTAACTGAATATTCCATATAAACTGTTACAAGGTTTTTGACAAAAGCCAGAAAAGAGCTGCAAGATCACATGCATTAAAAATTCATGGGATTACCCAAGGATTGAAAACATAAAAAGAATCAACACAAGACTTTGGATAGAACATTATTTATGGCAGTTTCACAGTTCACTGAAGAGGGCTGATATCTCCAAATGGGCAGGACATTCACAATGAAACAATTTCAAGATTTTTTTAAAAGCACACACAAAAAGGAAAAGATTCTATCAAGCTTCAGAAATAAAGTGTTGGATCTACTTGTACCCTGTTTGTTTATATATATATATATATATATATATGCATATTTTTTTTTACTAAAGCTTTCAAGCTGATGACCTACATGTAAGTGTTTAGCCATTTTCAAAAAGATCTCTTCCCTCTAGAATAGCCACTCTACGTGTACATGCATGACATGCCTCACTAAAACTTATACCCACTGATTTCATTTGGAATTTAATCAAAGCAGTTTTTTCTGAATAAATTCCAATTAGGGTAACAATAGCAAACTTTGATTGCAAATGTAAACTAAGCGCACACAAAATAGAATAGAATACTCTGAGGCAAAGACATTAATGAACTAAATATTCTAATCCAATAAAAAAGCTATAATACTAGGGATTTAGATAACCTTTTTAATCAGTTGAGAATGAATCAGACTAGCACTAGTGATAGGTGCTTTCAAAACAC
>NW_015508595.1:20109-21079 GCF_001515645.1 Sinocyclocheilus grahami | reverse complement strand
TTTGATTGGGATCCTCCTCCTGACATCAGGACCACCTAACGGCCCGTCTGTACCCTGCATATCATTGTCTGCATGGAAAACAAGGACAAATTAATAGTTTATTTTGACCTTCATTAGGTATTAATGCAGAATCAGTGAACGTTTTGATCAACAAACTGGCATTTCTGAGTAGAGCTATATAAAAAGCCTGTATGGATTCGTGGGCATTATACTTGCATAAACGATCAAACATTTGTGCGTAAATAAAATAAGACTTGATTTTGATGTGAGGTTGATACTGATACTAATGTGAACGATCTCATAGAAGCAGTAAAGCAGTATGGCAACAGGCAAAATACAGCGCGCACACATTATGTTATATTTAACAACCCCGACGAATACATTGCACGCTTTGACATATTTGTGTTTTTATTTACAATATGCTGGAGACTTTCTTTAGAGATTGAACAAACTGGATCTAATGGGGAGATTAACGCACCATTGACACAGAGGCCATAACCGACAGAGATGTAGGAAAAGGTCTTTAACTAGGCACATTCCTAACGTAGCTCGATTATCTATATGCGAACATGTGTACAAACGCAGCGCAGATATGTTGTGGTTACAAGAAACATGTTTTGGGTAAAATAAACCTGCGAATGAACACTATAAATTTCCCTCCTTACCACTGTGGTCCATAACGGCGTGAAGCCACTGCTCAACTGCACTTCCGGTTTGGACATTTCAAAACAAAAGCCTCAAATTGTTTTCAGAACAAAAGTCGTCAAGATCACGAAAGGAAGGAAATCAATAAATCAATATATTTAATTTCAGGTTCATAATTGAAAATATACATAAATGAATAGTGTAGTCTGAATGTCTTCAGAAAGCAATGTAAAATTGTGAATACTTTTTTGATAGATGCACTGCAGCAGACAATGAAGGAAAACCAGTCAACAAGAGTGAAGCATACATGTGAACTTAACTCCTA
>NW_015508595.1:17753-19883 GCF_001515645.1 Sinocyclocheilus grahami | reverse complement strand
AAGTGAAGGACAAGAAGAGAAATTGTAATTTAGGTGCAAAGCAAAAGCCATAAAGCAAGTTAACTGTCCTGCAGATGAATAAATAGGTCATAAGAAGTACAACGACACACAACTCAATACTTACCACATATAGAAAGGAGATGGAAGCCATTGGGGTTTTGAAATGTAAGAAAGGTCCAGATCCTCTATGTCTGCTTTTTGGCCCAGCAGACTGAATTACAACATGAGCTCATGCATCTAAATGGTCCAGATCTGTGTTTAAATGAATGAATGCAGTGATATCAGACCCTTTAGTGTCCTCTGTTGGCCAGAAATGCCAGTGACACCCACAGCTGCTTCCTGAGTGTAAAGCTGCAGGTGATCACTGTACTGAGACACATCACAGGAAGAGACCGAGATTAAAGGACGCTGCTGTAAGTCTGAGAAAATATTTATTATTCATTTTATATTACAAATAATACCAACAACAAATGTTCCTTGTATTAACATTATATCTTGAAATGTTGCAGGGCGGCGTCCATTTTAATCTACAAACAAGGTATGATCTTGGCTTTTGTTTTCCATTATGCACCTGTCCTTTGTTATCAAGCCAAATGGGAACATGTTGACTGCTGACAGCTTACTGTTAAAAACATACAAATATTAATATATTACAATTATATCTCAAAAATATTCAGCAGCATGCCTGAGGATACAAACTAGTAGTTTGAAGCTATCTAAAGATTGGCTTATATTTAAATGAAAAAAAAAAAGTTTTAATATTTAAGTTCATATTAAGTAGTAAAGAAAGCTTTTACAAATGTAAAAGTCAGAAATTAAGATTTTTTTCAAATTATTTTTGATGTTTTCCTGGTCTTAGAATGATGACGAGGTCTCCAAAAAATTCTGCGTCACGGTTTATTTTCCCATAATAGTATGTAAAATTACACAAAAAAGAATATTCACACTCCGTTTTAGGTTTTATGTCGATAAACAATGTACCTGTTCAAAACAAAAAGATGCAGTTTGTTCGGCTTTGAGCAGTTTGGCTGATTTGAATGAGCATTTGCATCACACCTGATGTTTTCAACAGTCACATGAAGGAGAATGAAAACACGTTTGTTTGTCTCCAACTAGACCCTCATAAATGATAAATGTGTTGACTATTTATACTATAAATAATCACATGCTCTTTCATAACATCAAATAGCGAAAGTAAGGCCAAAGGACTGAGTCAGCTTTATGGTGCTTTGTGAACTGTGCATGTCTGCACCCTTCCATTTTTTATTACCACAGAGACCAGAGTCCTCTAGTATTACAGGAAGTTGTGTTTATGGCTGCAGGTGTTTTTCGAAACTTGATTGTATGGGCAATGATGTCATGTTCTATGGCAGCAACAGACGAAGGCACACCCAGTGTCCTCAGGTCACATGGCCTTTGTGTTTACAGAGTGATAGTAGCTCATTGAAAGCAATAGCTACAGGATCAGGTCATGCGAGACCACAAAGGGCAGGACGCAATAACAAAGTCCTCTTCCTCCGCACAAACAAAATAAAGAACCGCAGCAGAGAAAGGAAATAGAACATTGAGTTTAGGCAAATGCATGGTTATATGTGATGCAAGAGACGGTTGAATTGGTTTCATAAACATGATCGCACACCTTTCAGAACACAATGGTGGAAGAAACGAAACAGCGAAAAAACGCCACATCCCTCCAGGCTGGACCTGGTGAGGTAGACCACAACACTCGCTGTACCATCGATATGAGGTAAATATTTGTTCAGAAATGTTATATCGTAAAATACAATACAGTATTTTACACACAAGTCTTTTTTGGTCTGAATAGCAGAGTTTCACAGCGTATTGGACGACAGCTGGCTCTGATAGGGGATGAATTGGACAACAAATGGCGTGAACAACTGCCCCTCCAATGGCAGCCCCTGAATTTTGGGATTTATCCTTATGTCCTAACCAGGAGAGCGTTCTCTGGGTGAGTTGAGAGCATTTAAAGGGTTAGTTCACCCCACAAATGAGAATTCTGTCATTAATTACTCACCCCCATGTCATTCTAAACCCGTAAAACCTCCGTTCATCTTCGGAACACATATTAAGATATTTTTGATGAATTCTGAGCGCTCTCTGACCCTCCCA
>NW_015508595.1:16673-17080 GCF_001515645.1 Sinocyclocheilus grahami | reverse complement strand
AAAAATACGAAAGAATTAAGTGTGGTTTAATATCTATTCATGTATTTATAATAATGAAACTGTCTTAAGCAGGATCTTCAACAATGTCTGGGGGTCCAAAATGATGCCAATGTTGAGGACATCCTGGCTTGTTCCACAGCTTCAAAACGGCTGTCAGGTGGCCAAGAAGTGGGCAGCCTTGGTATGGACAATATTTATTTTGTGTCTGTAAATATCTATGAATCTTGGGTAAAATGTTCAGCAAGGCTGCATTTATTTGACCAAAAATACACAAACAGTAATACTGTGACATATTAGTATCATTTAAAATAACTTCTTATTATCAATATTGTAAATAGTTGTGCTGCTTAATATTTTTTGTGGAAACCACAACATATATATATTTTTAGAATTCTTTAATGAATAGA
>NW_015508595.1:12418-13500 GCF_001515645.1 Sinocyclocheilus grahami | reverse complement strand
TTTTGTGAATTTCAGGATTTATTGTTTAAATTTGATTGAAAAGTCTTTAAATAGTCTAAAATAAAATATTTAAAGTGACAACATGCTTACTGGTCAACTTGTCAAACTAAATTGTCAAATTATATTTCTAGCCAATAATGTTAAATGTTCTGTCTGTCTATCTAGCCATCTCTGAAATTTTTGCTAACTACATTTGTCTACCAATAAATAATACCCAACTAATCTTGTGCCATGTAGGCTACATAATGTTTGTTTTTATTTTGATTAAATTGTAACGTTTTAGTGACACACACTATTAAATGGTGTATTCTGAAGTGATGTAAAGTCTGAAATCACAGGTTAGACCACACACGGCATCTGAACATATCATCAGTGGATAAAGCACTGGAGTGCATGTAGACAAGACCATTATTTTTCGTCTGCACAAAACTATATTGCCAGAACCCATCCGTTATGTTTCTGGGAAGTGAAAGATGCCAATCATCCTGTTCCTTTTCCTTCAAGTTCACGCACCAAATACCAGACTTCATTTTTCTCCATTTTCTGATTCAGTCTTAATCAGATACGAATACCTTTGCAGCAAACGTGCCACCATGGTAGAGAGCAACTTGAACGGTTTTGTTTTTTATTGGTCTGACAGAAAATGCTGAAACAATACACAAAACATTCAAGTGGCAAAAACTGGCTTCTTGGGAGCCCTTGCATGGCAATCCAATTTATTAAACTACAGATGCTCGGTTATACAAAATTGCACCACTTTTAATTAAGGCTTTTAAGTTGACACTTGGCCACCCACCCAACCCATCAGAAGCAGACGATGCTGCATTTTAAATACTGCGCCTCTGTCTCAGTCCTGGTCCTCACATTAAGTTTTTATTTTCTTCAGCCCCCCCCCCCTCAAATCCTAAAAAGCACCAATGCATTTGCTCGCGGTACAACACACGACTCGTAATGTTAACCTGTGCCCGCTGCTGCTCGGACACTCCCTAGGAGTCGTGTTCTTCACTTTACACAGTACAAATCTTCAAAGCATTCATAAACAATTCCTTACGTGTACATACCGCATGCTACACCCTGTAAAG
>NW_015508595.1:11801-12408 GCF_001515645.1 Sinocyclocheilus grahami | reverse complement strand
TACAACACTTGCGAGTCACGCTGAGATTCATGATAAAAACGTTTTCGCTGAAATGAAATTCAACACATTTTTTCAGAATACCCTCGCAAACGGAGGTCAAATGCAAACCACTCTGGTTTTGAAGCCTTACAGAAAGACAGCGCGCACTTGTGTCACACGAACTGTTGAGTATTCCTGTTATATCATGCTTATTTATTAAATTAAATCAACGTTTAGGAAGTCAAAATCCTTATTAAAACGTAAGTAACGCTATCGTGTTTCCCACATGCCATGTGTGTATTTTTCTTCTTTGTATATCAGATGCAGTTTGGAGAACTACAAGAGCACAGCGCCATCTATTGTAGTGGAGGTCAAATTCTACGTTTATATTTTTCTAAATACCATTTAACATTCAATGTTAAAAAAATATATGGAAATATTTTCAAAAGTGAGGTCGTTGCTAGTTGTCACATGCAAATGTTTTTGTTTTAATGTTATACTTTTATAAACCTGATTACATTATCCGTTTGACAAAATAATGCTTTGATAATACATTGACCGGTTACATTTTAGATTTATGCAGTTTTGTGAATTTCAGGATTTATTGTTTAAATTTGATTGAAAAGTC
>NW_015508595.1:9802-10684 GCF_001515645.1 Sinocyclocheilus grahami | reverse complement strand
AATTTTATCATTGATTCTTCCAATTTTTTCTCGCTTAACACAGTCCCCACACCCCCACATTCAATTAATCCAACAGTAACGAAGACAGAAAACAGGGCAAATTATTATTACAAAGTCGAAACAGTCACTAACAGACATCTTTTCCTCACTCTTTACGGACAGGATCCAATATTTGGTTTTCTTATCCTCAGTTTACACCAGATGCATCAGCAAGCAAGGGGAGAAGAGCAATGTTTGAGTATAGTTTGTTGTACATTTTGTTTTTCCTGTTAAAAACCCCAATTCTTTAAAATATATACTGTATTTATGTCCTACGTTTGATCAGGATCAGCTTTGTCAAGAGGGATTTGACTATTTATTATGAGACCATCCAAAAGATGAGCTTCAGACGGATACTAAAACTAAACGTTTAAACCCCTTTTTTAATACCCCTTTTTGAAAAAAAGCCTGCTGTACAAAGTTCTTTGTAAACAAAACAAAGAAACCCGGCATGGCATATGAGATGGACCTAAGATCATGGAAATGAATCCTTAGGAAAAATAAAGAAGAAAAAAAAGACAAAAAGATCTTAACACGTATTTGAAGGCAACATCTGAGGCTAAGGACAATGATAGTGACAGAAAAAAAAATTATATTTTTGAACTTTTTACATGTACATCACTGTATCCACAGGTTTCTCCAAAGGTAAAACTCATCAATAGCTGTTGTGAATATAACATCTCCATAGAGCAAAAATCTAGTAATTTTATAAAAGAGAAAAAAGGCAGAAGATAAAGAAATCATGTTTAGAATAAAAGCAAAACAAAATTACAAAAAAAGAGTGAAAGTTAGCTGTACGAATGGTTTATATAGGAGCTCTTTGGACTTCCTCTCCTCTCTGGC
>NW_015508595.1:4296-5422 GCF_001515645.1 Sinocyclocheilus grahami | reverse complement strand
ATGCAGAATATGTGCTTTATAATACTAATAAACAGCCAATATGTTGTTAATATGCATGCTAATAAGCAACTAGTTAAATGTGAGAATTGGTCCCTCCCTACTAAAGTGTTACCATGTATTCGAATAAATAAATCCTTCAATAAGGTCTTACATTGTAAAAACTCTGCTTTAACATAAAATATGTGACTTTTTATAACATAATGGGTAAAAAGAGGCCTTATTTTCCATCTGTAAGTCATTCTCACCTCATTGACGTTAATCTTGGACTTTGCAGAGGACTCCAGGAAAGCACAGCTGCTCCACTGACGGGCGAGATTCTGGCCTTGTTCCTTTCCGACCACCCTCTCGTCTTCCAGATCACACTTATTACCCACCAGGATCATTGGCACCTGAAAAGAAACATTTCGACTGAGTTTTCAGATTTAAATGAGTCATGTAAGGATCAAGAAATCAAGTGATAATACAATGGTTTAAAGATTAGAACAAAAAAAGTGAATGTCTTTTTGAGAAGAAGAAACCCCTTTGGTCATTTCAAGGCTTTAGATGCATTCCTATTTGCATACAACACCACAAACGCAGCTAAAAACTCCCACACAACTCTTGTTTTTCAACTGAGAGACAGTCCAGATATAATAACAGAAGTGAAACTACGAGACAAAGCATTTACATTTGATTTCAGCAGATACTTTCAAAGCAAAAAGAAAGTTGACATATTAAATGATAAAAAAAAAAAAAGAAGCAAGTAGCCCAGGCAGAATTAATAACTGAAAGGTCCTGTGTTAAATCAGCTGAGGTGAGGAAGTGGACAGAAATAGCACAGGTCAACTGAGGTCGTCACACTATCATCTTTCTCAGAAACCGTTTAGAATGAGTTCTTACACACACACCTTTCACACGGATTTATTTCCTCGTACCAAACATGGCCGCAATTCAATCCAAGCCTAGTCCGACTTTGTGACAAAAGACACTATATCTTAAGTGACGTTCACACAGTTATTTTTGCAATAGGAAGTCAATCATTTTCACTGAAAGTTGTTGATTCTCAGCGAGTATGATTCATTCAATCTTTTAAAAACATAGTGGCAATGTACTATTCGTAGTAATGTCAGTTTCAGAAAAAAAAAAA
>NW_015508595.1:1693-2761 GCF_001515645.1 Sinocyclocheilus grahami | reverse complement strand
TTTTTTTTTTTTTTACACTGCAGTTCTGAATGAACTCCGGTAGCTCAGATGGCTGATAGACAGTTCTTGTCCTGTATGAGCTGAACATGAAGTGACCTGATAAGGCTAATAAGGCCAGAGGCACATCAATAGCTCCACAGCTTTGTTTCCTCTGGGTCAGCGTGCTTCAAAAAGCCATGGGGAATGAAGATGGTTGTCAAAGGTAACGTGTAATATGTCTAGTAAAGGAAGGCTATGGAGGAGAATAATGATCTTTTTTCTCTCCAGAGGACACAACAGTGTCTCATTAAATGTGCTAGTGAGTGGGCATGAGCTCAGGATTTGTGGGGGAGAAATCCACACAAACAAACTCAAAGAATTGTATAGACTTACTTTCTTCCATGAAGATATTTTAAGAATGTTTTTTTTTTATCATTTTTGGAGCTTGATAGCTGCTGGCTATAATTTACTTTCAATACAAGGAAAAGAGCAGCATAAACAATTACCAAAACATCTTTTGTGTTCCAAGTCATATAGGCTCAGAACAACATGAAGGTGAGTAAATGATGCCAGAATGTTCATTTTAACTATGCCTTATGCCATTTGCAGACTGACTTTAACGGTTATTGTTTAAAGTTTGTAGTTTAAAGTCATTCTGTTGACAAGTCATTGACTTTGTGGTTTCAACTCACCCAATTTCAATTAAGATTATGTTCTGGAGTCTCCTTTTTTGCAACTAGCACTAGATTGAATAATAATTTGACCATGTCAGAGCAAGTGCCAGTTCTACTATACAAAAACTGTAGCCAATTTGTAGTTCACATCTCTGACAGGAATATTCTCAGCTTCTTTGGCTCGGTTTCATTTGACCGTGGCTCCATTCTGGGGCAGAGAGCCCAAGGACAACATTCACCATCTGTCACTACAACTCAGAGTTGTAAAACAGGGGCTTGCAGAACTGGAAATATGTCCTTATCCCCCATAGGGAACGAAATTGCTCTCTAACCTCCTGCACCTGTATGAGACGAGGATGACCACGAGGATGCACATGTACACACTTATTTATCACAGACCGAAGGCAAATGTAAC
>NW_015508595.1:0-348 GCF_001515645.1 Sinocyclocheilus grahami | reverse complement strand
GAGAAATTGACCCTTATGACTGGTTTTGTGGTCCAGGGTCACAATATATTTAGTGCCTCTGTATGCACAAGGAATAAAATCAGCACTAATAAAATGTACTGTACATCAACACCGGTAAGCCTCAGCTACAGGAAGTGCCCATGGGACAGCAGCGTAAGTAACAGCGAGGAAGGGAGGTGCTAGTCAAGATGGGACTTCCTTTTACTGTTTGAGTGAAGGTTCATTTTTAGACACAGCCTTTGTCTCAAGGCCTTGGGACAGAGGCCATTAAAATATAAACATCATCGAACACAGCAGTCTGAGCGCAGGGTCGATGAGACATCCCACACACACACACACACACACACA
>NW_015508594.1:29179-30198 GCF_001515645.1 Sinocyclocheilus grahami | reverse complement strand
GGTTTTCCTGCAAAACAGAGAAAAACACGAGTGACTTCCCCAATCCACTCCTACTTTCAACACATCCAATACAGCTTCAGAGGCACATCACAATTCATTATTCCACACTAGAGAATGCCTCTGGCACATGCAATTCAGCAGTCAGTACTAGTATAAAGCAGAATTCTGCTGTCAGTACTAATAAAGAGCAGAATTCAGCAGTCAGCACTAGTATATAGCACAATTCAGAAATCAGTACTAGTAAAGAGCAGAATTCAGCAGTCAGTACTAGCAAAAAGTAGAATTCAGCAATCAGTACTAGTGAATAGCAAAATTCAGCAGTCAGTACTAGTCTAGAGTAGAATTCAGCAGTCAGTATTAGTAAAGAGCAGAATTCAACAGTTCGCACTAGTGAAGAGAAGAATTAGTCAGAACCAGATCGGAGTTCAGATTTGGATTCGGGTTTGAATAATTCAGCAGGGCTCTATATGGAGTGAGTTTACATTCACCATTGAGAAACAGATGTGCAATATCTTTTGCCATAAACTCTAATTTATCATCATGCGTTGTATTTGTCCTGCACTGAATGGTGAGGTGTGGTATCTCAGTGAGATCTCAGCTGACTCTAACTATGCAGCAACATTCCTGCTTTCACTTCTGAGACAGAGCAAGCGAGATCTGACCCAAAAGCAGCAGCAGTATGTGGGTCAGGACCCCACGGTACACGGCATGGAGCGCTGCAGCCCACTTTACAGCACGACCATCAGCACAGGTTTAACATGACACCCGTCTCAAAAATGACCAGTTGCAGTGTTTTCTCTTGTGTTATGTAGTGCTCTGTTACAGTAAAGGAAACCGAAATAAGAAAATCAGTTTACAAATATTGATGTTGCAGACAGACAACAGGCACACAGAGAGATCTCACATGGAACATAAGCCTGATTTAGGCGTGTTGTGCTTTTTCCCCGGGCGTGATCCTCAGAGAGGAAACCATAGCCTTTCCTGCGTGAGAGCTCTTCTCTGACTGACACAGACCCTGA
>NW_015508594.1:20498-21084 GCF_001515645.1 Sinocyclocheilus grahami | reverse complement strand
GTTCAAAAGAATAGCATTTATTTGAAATAGAAATCTTTTGTGACATTATAAACATCTTTACTCTCACTTTTGAACAATTGAATGCGTCCTTGATGAATAAAAGCATCAATTTCTTTCATTTCTTTCCAAAAAAATAAAACTAAAAATTCTTACCCCAATCGTTTGAATGGTAGCGCATGATGTTACAAAGGATTTCTATTTTTGTTTCAAATGAAGAAAAATTACACAACTGTTTTCAACATTGATAATAATCAGAAATTGCAAAACTTTTTCACAATGCCACTGTTTTTGCTGTTTTTTGGATCAAATAAATGCAGACTTGGTGAGCAGAAGAGCGTAGCGTATATTTATAATTACATAAGTTTTTGTATTTTAAGCAAAAACTGTCACTGGACTGTGACTGTTAGATGTTTAACTATTATTGGTTAATATTATTCATCACAGTAAAAAAGGAAAGTCATTGCAGAGGCGTTTAAACTGAGAGATTAGTTCTGCTGAAGCATGCACTGTAAAACCAGCGCTGTGATTGGACGAGGCGTGATCATGTGACACTCACTGGCTCATGTTGGCCAGGTCGGGGTGGATG
>NW_015508594.1:17803-18374 GCF_001515645.1 Sinocyclocheilus grahami | reverse complement strand
CAGAAACACACACACACACAGAAACACACACACACACACACACAGGTCATTCCTCATGGTCACAGAAGGAAACCTTACACTCAATTTAAGGAATCATTCATGACTGACAACTAGAGCTGCTATTGAGACAAATTTCATGATTCAATTCAACTTACAAGCTTGCGATTCGATTTAATTTTGATCTTGATTGAATTCTATTTGTTATTGATTCATTTGAATATACAGGCAATCCGGTTACCATATTAATCTGGAAACAAACATAACACAGTTTTATAATAAAAATGTATTATATAATACAGATTTATTATATTAAATGTATTATAAACATTTAAACAGTGGATGTCATAATGGATTTATTCAAACATTCATTAATGCATACAACAGGTTAAGTAAAATCTGATGAATATGTAGCATACATTTATCAAAATGCTCAAAACTGAGGATCGAGTTTAAGGTCACTGAACGTCTTTTCTGAGGTAAACGTGATGTTACGTGACATTATTGATCTCAAGCTGTTTTATTGACAGTTGAATCACTGATTGATTCTGTGATTCAGGACTGATTTCAGCGA
>NW_015508594.1:15669-16614 GCF_001515645.1 Sinocyclocheilus grahami | reverse complement strand
CTACAACAAATGAACTCTGAGAGAGTACGAGACTATGAAACACACATCTGTTTGTTTAGCACTTCATTAACTCTCAAAACCACCATAAAACTTTACAACTCACTAACCAATGTCCACTATGTCTGTCCTCTCACTGCGCTCGTTTCAAGTGTTGCTTGTTGGCAGTAACCGGGATCTTGCCAATACACAAATGTTGTTTTAATGAACTTGCATATATAAATAAAACATATATTGTTAACATATATGGTTACTACATATAATATGTAAAAAATATATACAGCCTTACAGGTAACATATAGCAGTATCACTCTTGATATAGGCCAATAGATGCCCTTTATTACATTTCCGTATGGGTGGGAAAGAAACTATATACCGTAATATAACCTGGCGTTCAGCACATGTAGACAATATAAAGTGAAGGTAAGCTGTGAATATTGCAGCCAACTAAAGTGTTTTCTTTTTCTTAAAGAATGTGCCAGCAGATCCTGTCCTTTTATTCTCATGGTCTGCAAAATTCTGAATCTAAATAAAAGTAATTATCCAATTAAATTGTAACCAGTAAAAGGGATCTGTAGGTAATACTGAACACTGTCGAGCGGCTGAAGAAAATCTATTCTATTCTGACTACTGTGCACTTCAGAAGGAATGCTGTAGGATCATTGGTTTGAGACAAACATTCCCCGTAGTATGATAAGGTGTGAGTTCAGTACCTTTCCTCCGATCAGTGGCAGAATGTGCATCTTGCCCGTATGGCTGGCCTTCACTGAGGACACCATCAGGCAAGTGCCACATAAAATCACCTGCCGTCGACTCCAGCGGTTCACTGGCAGCTGCAGCTTTCCTTTCCGTACGTTATATGTTCCGGAGAGCTGGATGCGCTCAGAGCTCTCGATGCTGTGAGGTTTTCCTGCAAAACAGAGAAAAACACGAGTGACTTCCCCAATC
>NW_015508594.1:14104-14382 GCF_001515645.1 Sinocyclocheilus grahami | reverse complement strand
GCCTTTCCTGCGTGAGAGCTCTTCTCTGACTGACACAGACCCTGAACCATGAGCGCATTAGCTGCTACACGGCTGTTCCGTCAAATTCACACCATCACATTGATTAGCCATTAACCAGTTTACTGAGTCAATGAAGTGAGGTGCAAATAACAGAAATCACATGAGTTTTCTGCATTGAGTTGTCTGGCTGTTCACAGGCGTGAATTAGTCCACCAGCCAGAGCGTGGTAAATGGGAGGAGTAAAGAGTAGAATTCAGCAGCCAGAACTAGAGAAGAGA
>NW_015508594.1:11075-12215 GCF_001515645.1 Sinocyclocheilus grahami | reverse complement strand
AGTAAAGTTTAAAAGTCAGCAGTCACTAGTAAAGAGTAGAATTCAACAGACAGTACTACCAAAAAACAATTCATCTGCTGGTACTAGAAGTACAGAATTCAGTAGTCAATATAATTAAGAGCAAAATTCAGCAGTACTAGTAAAGATAAAACTAGGCAGAAGGTACTAGTAAAGAGCAGAATTCAGCAGTCAGTTCAACTGAACAACAGAATTCAGCAGTCAGTACTAACAAAAAAACAGAATTCAGCTGTAGTACTAGTAAAGAGTGGAATTTAGAATTTACTTTACATTGGCCATTGAGAAACAAATGCACATAACCTCTAATGTATCAAAATGTCTGTACAGCATGAAGACCTGTGAAGGTCTCCCAGCCCTATCTGTGACTCCTGGGACAGACGCCCTGAGGTCGGGGGTCAGTGGTCTGTCCGATGTTTGACTTAGGCTCTGTTTTTAGACACCTTATCCTGTTTTGAGCGGTTAGGCAGATGCAGTCCTCTGGGTATCCGGCACAAAGCAGAAGAGGGTGTGTGTCCAGGCTATATCTGTCCACGTTCAGCTCGTGTGCTCTAATGCACTGGAGAAACCACCTGCGTGACATATTGGGGCTAAAAACACCTGAATAATTTCTTTCAGGAGTTAAAAAGCTCATGACTGAGAGTGGCACGTTCTGGAGGACTTCAGCACACCACCACAGCTGTATTACACAATCTGACCTTTTTCTTTTCTTTTTTTTTAAACAATCCTTTAACACAGATGATATTTTAGATATATGTTGATATTTAAGTATTTGAAATGACTTCTCACTCTCATCAGAGGAAGCATAATTTCAAGCAAACAGTAGCTGAAGTCAAGTAGATTCAAAACACAAGTGAAACAGTAAGAATCTAGTTTAAATGATCATGTTTTCACTAAACAGTTTCACTAAATGAACACAAGGAAGAATGAGATTTTATCAGTTCGATGCCCTAAATAGCCCTAGCAAAGACAGAAACTAAGATGACGTCATCCAATATCACAAAACATGGGGCAATATCAATTCAATTAAGTGTGGAATGACAGAACTATGAGAAAGTTCCACAGATATGAAAATTCAGCAATTATTTTCTCACCCCGATGTTGTTCTAAATCTGTATTTCCTTC
>NW_015508594.1:9292-9815 GCF_001515645.1 Sinocyclocheilus grahami | reverse complement strand
CATCTGGATACAGATGCTCGACACAGCAGTTCCACACCGAGCTGAACCTGAAAACAGCCTCGGATCGACTACAGCGCTTCAGCAACCACACCACTGATCACTGACCACAAATAAACAGAACAAAACCTTCATTAAAAAAATCATTTCCAAGGCAGCATGATGTAATAAAATATTAAAATTAAACTGAAATAAACATGAATAAAAACTATAGACATGTTTTTAAAAGTTCAGTTTCAGTATTGAAGAGCACGGAACACGCAGCTGGAGCTCAGAGGCTGTTTTTATGAGACGCACTGTAAATGTTTCTACTGTACTGACTCATGAAACAGTCTCTGCCTGTGTGAATGTGTGCGGAAAATCAGACGTGTGACTGAGATAAAGAGCAGAATGACAGACAGAGAGAGAACAAGAGACACACTCACTCACTCACACACTCACACACACGTCTGGTTTGCTATCCTTGTGGGGAATCTCCATAGCATAATGTTTTTTATACTGTACAAACTGTATTTTCTATTGCCCT
>NW_015508594.1:6509-6922 GCF_001515645.1 Sinocyclocheilus grahami | reverse complement strand
CACACTCTCTCTCTCTCTCTCACACACACACACACGCCAGAGCGTAACGCAGTTACGTAGCACACAGAGTGAGTGTGTGTCGACTCGACTGTAGAGACCGTGACACACAATCAAGAACAGCATGAACATGCTGATAATATTACTCGTTATGATTCAACAGCAGCCTCGTGTGATCTTCTCATACAGCTCCTGACTGCTGAATCTACCAACATAACTCATCACGAGGAGCCTGTACTAACACGATCCTCACCATCTCAGCATTCATATGACCTCACTACAGCTGAAACACTAAAACACCGTTCTGACCTAATAACACATGATCTGAGCCTCTGAGTACATACTTCACATGCCTGCAGACGGGGAGCAGAACATGCTTCCAGTCGACAGGAGCGATAACAACAGCAGAGAAACAG
>NW_015508594.1:4468-4824 GCF_001515645.1 Sinocyclocheilus grahami | reverse complement strand
GAGAGAGAGAGAGAGAGCGAGAGAGAGAGATCCATGGGAACATAAACATGCAGGATCATTGTGAATGCACGCTTGTTCTTACAAAGTTGTAAAGACAGCGACTGGAGGCTCAGGTTTGACACGCATTCACCAGCGACGCTACATGAGCTGATCTCTCACGCAAACTCTACTGAATGCACACGCGTTCTGTGTGCTTCTAAACATTACTGTAAAGCAACATTTGCACAGTTATTCATTTAGCAAGTTCTGTTTACAATAAGTAAATAAATCGAGGGTTGTTGCACTATTTGTGTCATGAACATGCAGCATAACATCCGCTTGACCCTGACATCACTCACACAGAGAGCTGATATCTC
>NW_015508594.1:427-2821 GCF_001515645.1 Sinocyclocheilus grahami | reverse complement strand
GCGGCGCGCCGCTCGGCAGCAGATCATGGAGTCTGAAAGCGGACGGCGCAAATCTCGCGAGAGTTCACGTCGCCCTGAAACCTGAAAGGAAAGCAGAAGAGAACCGGAACGGTGTTTTTATTACAGCCTGGCATTTCTAGCTGTATTCCAGCGTATATTTGTACTGGTCTTTGCATATTAAAATAATAATAATAATAATAAGTATAAGAAGGGGCAAGAGACGTCACTGTAAGCTCGCAGGAATTGCAAACCATCGCGAGAGTTCACGTCCTCAGGCTGACGCTTCAGAGATTGTGTCAGGGAACAAGGAGGCGTTGGATTTATTCAGTGCTGGTATTGTGTGTGTGTGTGTGTGTTTCAAAGCATTTCCTCGTTTGCTTTTGCAAGTTTACTACTTTTTGTATATTCTTTAAATAAAAAGAGCGAGGAGACGCTTCACGCAAGTCTCGCGAGAATAAAAACCAGCTAACGCCCCCCGGACCTGCTGTTCTGGATCGCTCAAACTCTTCAAACATGTGCACATGTTAGTATTTTTGACTTGATATTCACGCTGGGAGTCGCTAAAATCGCGTCGCTGTCATCTTTTATTTTCCAATGTGAAATATTAATAAACTCTGCGAGAAATCCGATGTGCGCCGTTTTAACATAAAACTCCATTTCCCGTGATGCGCTGCGGCGTTTGTTTTTATTGGTGCGTCACAGTCATGTTCGTCCATGTTTACGTCCAGAAGTTATAAAACAGCTACACTACAGTCACTAAGAATGATCACATCTCAAGATTGATCACATATCTAATAAATATCCAACAAGTCGTGCACAGGCTTTCGGGTAAAGTATGCTGTTTTTAATGAAAACCAAATAAAGTATGAGCCACTGGGCAGGTGGAGCTGCAGCAGAAGGGCTGGACTGCCATCTAGCGCTCTCAAGGAGCAGGATCAGGACCAGGAGCAGGAGCAGGATCAGGATCAGGATCAGGATCAGGAGCAGGACCAGGACCAGGAGCAGGATCAGGAGCAGGAGCAGGAGCAGGATCAGGAGCAGGAGCAGGATCAGGATCAGGATCAGGAGCAGGATCAGGATCAGGATCAGGAGCAGGAGCAGGAGCAGGATCAGGAGCAGGACCAGGACCAGGATCAGGATCAGGAGCAGGATCAGGATCAGGATCAGGACCAGGATCAGGAGCAGGAGCAGGAGCAGGAGCAGGATCAGAGAGGGCTGCTGTAGCTAACACTCAGTCAGTGCCGTGAAGCAGTAAAGCACTGCTGACTGAGTGATAGAGAAGACAAAACACATCTTTAACAGGCCATAACTATATAATATTTTCTGAAAAACGTGTCTTATACAGATGAAAGTCATTGTGTAACCAAAAATATTTTGTTGTACTTTTCTTTTTGGTAATGTTTCGTTATTTATAAAAGCCCTAAATAGTAATTTTCTTAATTCTACAACATTAAATTGTTTAAAAATACCTTTTTTTCTTATAAAAAGGTGTGTCCGTACCATACTTCACCTTCTCATTAGTGCAAGTATGTAGCAACTGTGTAAGACGCAGGAAATGACGTCACGTCCGCTCGCTGATGCGTCTGTGTGTGCTCTCTCTGAGAACATATTTTACTCTAAAAAGTTCTTACACCAAGACTAATCAATTCTGTTACTTAAAGGGTCAGCTCGGTTTATGAACTATTTTCACACAAACAAAAAAAAAAGTTTTTTTAACTGGATATTGTATATAAATCCTCCTGAGACCCAGCTATGGAGTTTTTGCCTCTGTAGTGGACATTATATTTGAGTGAATTTCTCTGAGACCTCTCATGTCACAGCTGTAAGTCTGGAGTCCTGTACAGAGCACATGCAGGGCTCTCCAGAGACGCCACATGATTGGATGTTTCACCGAGGCCACGCCCTCTCCTTGCTCTTTAAACATGGCTGACATTCATTTAGTGATCAAACTGTACATCCTTATGGAAATATGATAATATTTTGTCATTACAATTGAAATCTGATTCATTTTCAAATTGTTTGTCATAAATCAACATCTCAGGAAAATGTTACGGGGTTTCAAATCAAAATATGACTTCTTGTTATGAAACAGCACATGATTTCATACACGTCCACTGCAGAGGACACCAGGACTGAAAGCTTTAATAATCAAATTAGACACACAGTGTATAGATAACATTGTGCTTAACGGGAAAACCAGTTCATGGAATTTTTACACACATATTTCATAAAGCAAAATGTTATATCAAATCATTTTGTTATATATTTTATAACATAGCTGAGAACCATCCTTAAACAAAGTTAGGTGTAAAAGAATCCTGAAGCCTAAAAATGTATTGCAGATTTTTTAAAAATTCCCATTGTGTTTGCCTTTTCATGTCTACTCTTGTCATT
>NW_015508594.1:0-227 GCF_001515645.1 Sinocyclocheilus grahami | reverse complement strand
CTAAATTCACAAAGCTTTTTATTTCTGGTTCTCAGGAGGATAATACATTTTTAGATGAGAAATATTTGCTCCAAGTGGACGGTTAACGTAATTAGAATATTAATGATAAATGTTCAAATAATATACATTTGGGTGAAAATTAAGTTAGTAGAATGTTCTAATGTTGCTGTAACCTTTAAAACTGTGTGTGTGTATATGTGTATGTGTGTGTGTGTGTGTGTGTGTGT
>NW_015508593.1:19495-21084 GCF_001515645.1 Sinocyclocheilus grahami | reverse complement strand
AGCTGCTAATTGTGTTTGTTGTTTGTTGATTTTCAAATATAAAACATTGAAATGTTTTCAGTGTGTGTATTAGGTATTTTTGAACATTTTAATCAAATTTTAACAAAACCATGATAATATTGATAACCGCGATAACTTTGGTCACTATAATTGTGATATGAAATTTTCATACCGTTACATCCCTAATTGTCAGGTAAGAAATATCTCTTGTCAGGTAGGAAAAAATCAGGATGTGCTGATATTGTAAAGCAGGACTAGCCTACAGCCATACTTCCAACTATAAACCTCTTTTCCTTCAGCTGATGCAAACACACATCGCAAACCCTAGCTGTTGTCCATGATTACTGTGTATTAACAATGGATGTGAAGCAACTATGTCATCCTTGGGAAGGGACTCTGATTTCAAAGCAGATCAATCACATCTGCTGTGGTCTATGAGAGCACAACGCATAGCTACATTTTTGAAGAGATGCACATCAGTTTTTTTCAACTGCTTGCACACAAAATCTTTACTTGTCAGACAATTACTCTAATTCCCAGCCTTTGACTTTTCAATTTCATAAAACACTTTTAGTGTTGTTGTTTTTTTTTAAACACAACACACAATTCTTTATGTAACACACAAAAAATTGGAAGTATATGGAAGTATCTTGATTTTCTTTTTCAAACACAACAAATCAAAATGGCACGCTAATTCATCAGTGCCTCACACTAACTCCTCACATGTGCAAACACTCATAACAGCAACCAATCATGGCTTTAGAATAGGCCTATAAATACACAACTACACATGGCTGATGTATTCCTTTTCTTTTGTACTGTGTAATACTGTATTCACAACCACAAATGCATACAGTAAATAAAGTTTGGTTTCAATCTTGCTTTTGTGTTTACTGTTAATTTTTCAACATCTCTCTGCCAATTACTTTCAATCTTGTACAGAAAAGTATAGGAGCTAGCTTTAAGTTTGAATAACTGTGTGTATATGATATATCCAAAAATATAATATTATGGCAAAGGTGTTTGTTGCAAACGTTGCATAAGACAAATGTTTGCTTTTGAGATGTGTTTGTGATATTATGAATGCAGTGCTTCATTTGCAGAGGCGGACAGTAACTAAGTACATTTACTTGAGTATTGTACTTAAGTACACTTTTTGAGTATCTGTACTTTACTTGAGTATTATTTTTTCTGGAAACTTATGACTTTAACTTCACTACATTTGAAAGACAAATATTGTACTTTTCACTCCACTACATTTCTATGAAGGTCCTCGAAGTAGAAAGTCGTTACTCTGTAGCAGCTTTGAAAGTCAGTGGGTGATTTTTTCTTCTTCTCTAAAACATGACTTTTTTTTTCAGACAGTTTATCAGTAATCACTCTTGGGGCTACATGAAGTGATTTCCCAGCATTTTTTGAACACTGACCAGCTGCAAATGTGATATTTATTTACAACAATTCAATAATAAGAGGTTAATATTGTGGTTTATATTAGACACAATATTATCTGATTTTGCTAAATTGTGTAAGTGAAAATATTACCTATAAAGCCACAGAAGAACTGTTGTGCGTCTCCTAATAAAACACAA
>NW_015508593.1:0-1725 GCF_001515645.1 Sinocyclocheilus grahami | reverse complement strand
GTGAGAGACAGAGAGGAGGAGCACAAACATAAAACCATGCCCTCTATTCAATATTCCGTTTCAGCTGGAAATACGTCACTACACTGAAATAAAGTCGGCAGCAACTTCCGGTTCACGTGGACTTTAAGGCAGAGTGTGCGGCGTGGATCCAAAATACTGTTACACATCCGTTTTTTTTCTCAATTGTTTAGTTCACCTAAGCCCTAATCAATGTGTTTACGAGAATAGGTGATCTTTTACGTGCATTTTAACTATTTTTCTGCATGTATGTGTCCGTTCAGGCTAACTAGTGCGCAACATGTAAAGAGCTGAAGAGAGAAGATGAAAAGAACAGTTACACAGGGCTCGACATTATTTTGAAGGGGCAACTGAAAGAGAATTTTACTTGTCCGATCAGACAAGCAGCCTGATTAAAACGTCAATAACAACATCAAAAAATAACTAAAACGAGAGAATAACTCATTTAATGTAAGTGGGGATCGATAGAGGATAATAATATATAATGCACAATGTACTGATGCTGACGGTAACAAGGTTGCACTGTTGAGGCTCCAGCAGCCTCTTGAGGAGAAATCAAAACAAATTAGTGCAGCGCACACAAAGAAACTCATTTAACATGCTGCGATAAAATACAAAATGGGGTGTTTTTGTGTGTGTGTGTGTATATATATATATATATATATATATATATATATATATATATATATAAAAGAGATTTATTCTTATTATTAGGGCTTCATGTTAATGTTAATTTAATGTTTATGCTAAAAAAAAGTGCATACAGCTGCTAATTGTGTTTGTTGTTTGTTGATTTTCAAATATAAAACATTGAAATGTTTTCAGTGTGTGTATTAGGTATTTTTGAACATTTTAATCAAATTTTAACAAAACCATGATAATATTGATAACCGCGATAACTTTGGTCACTATAATTGTGATATGAAATTTTCATACCGTTACATCCCTAATTGTCAGGTAAGAAATATCTCTTGTCAGGTAGGAAAAAATCAGGATGTGCTGATATTGTAAAGCAGGACTAGCCTACAGCCATACTTCCAACTATAAACCTCTTTTCCTTCAGCTGATGCAAACACACATCGCAAACCCTAGCTGTTGTCCATGATTACTGTGTATTAACAATGGATGTGAAGCAACTATGTCATCCTTGGGAAGGGACTCTGATTTCAAAGCAGATCAATCACATCTGCTGTGGTCTATGAGAGCACAACGCATAGCTACATTTTTGAAGAGATGCACATCAGTTTTTTTCAACTGCTTGCACACAAAATCTTTACTTGTCAGACAATTACTCTAATTCCCAGCCTTTGACTTTTCAATTTCATAAAACACTTTTAGTGTTGTTGTTTTTTTTTAAACACAACACACAATTCTTTATGTAACACACAAAAAATTGGAAGTATATGGAAGTATCTTGATTTTCTTTTTCAAACACAACAAATCAAAATGGCACGCTAATTCATCAGTGCCTCACACTAACTCCTCACATGTGCAAACACTCATAACAGCAACCAATCATGGCTTTAGAATAGGCCTATAAATACACAACTACACATGGCTGATGTATTCCTTTTCTTTTGTACTGTGTAATACTGTATTCACAACCACAAATGCATACAGTAAATAAAGTTTGGTTTCAATCTTGCTTTTGTGTTTACTGTTAATTTTTCAACATCTCTCTGCCAATTACTTTCAATCTTGTACAGA
>NW_015508592.1:20569-21115 GCF_001515645.1 Sinocyclocheilus grahami | reverse complement strand
TTTACTTTCAAGTAACGTTAGTCGCTGTGGACTTCTTCTTCAGGAGAAGTAGAAGTAAAAACTTCCAGCCGACTCCTTACGAACTCATCAAAGACCTCCGTTATCTACCGCCTCAGGACTCTTCCTCAGCGATCGAAAAACCAATGCAAGTAACCGCTTAAAATTATTCAGATGCGTGTTTAAGGTTCAGACCTTCTCTGATGATTTTCAAAGGTTGTGGTTAAGTGATGTGAAATACTGCCATTCTTTTCCTATTCTCTCTCTTTTCCTTACTTTGTTTCATTCTGTGTATATATGTTTTAGTTAGTTATATGTTAGATATAGTTTCATTTATTAAATCCCTTATATTCACAACGGATTGTCTCTGTTTACTGTTCACAGTTCCAAGTCAATGAATGTTTGAACCCTCGCTACATTTTTGCTAAGAATTACTGCTAGCACTGTACAAAGAAGGACAGTTTATTGTTCCGTGGCCAGAAAATAAATATTCCTTGAATTGATAAATGATTATATTGTCTGCTCGGTGGACGGACAGATCAAATAATT
>NW_015508592.1:19458-19737 GCF_001515645.1 Sinocyclocheilus grahami | reverse complement strand
TCCATAAAATGCGTTGCACAAATTCGAACATCTGGGTTGTGCTGTTCTGTTGTAAATAAATCTTAACCAATGATTCCTAATTGCATCTACTTCCGGAAGGCCAAATAAAGTGCTTTTGCTTTCGCACTGAAACACACAGCATCTCCCTGACATGCTGCATCAACACTACTGCTGTTCCTGAAACCACGCCTTCTTTCTCTGCGTGCACATTATGCTAATATTTCCACATATTGACGTATATATGTGGGGGCGTGTTAGAAGGAGCGGTTTTAGGTGGGG
>NW_015508592.1:18808-19423 GCF_001515645.1 Sinocyclocheilus grahami | reverse complement strand
TTTTCCTTTCTCTTTGGAGTGTTACAAGCTCTTGGTGCATAAAGAAGATCTGTAAAGTTGCAAAGACTAAAGTCTCAAATCCAAAGAGATATTCTTTATAAAAGTTAAGAGTCAGCCACACCTACCTAAAATTACTTCTAACACACCCCCACATGTCTACATGACAATGTAGGAAGATTTGCATAACGCCGCCCAAATGTTCACGCAAAGAAAGAAGGCGTAACTTTTATTATCGCTGTAGTATTGTTGTTGCCGCCGCCATGTAGTGAAGACGCTGTGTGCTTAGTTGTGAAAGCGAAACTACTTTGTTTGGTCTTCCAAAAGAGGTCGATATCCGCTTCGTCATGCCTGGAGCTGATCCGTGCTGGTTGATGAGGAAATACTACAACTTTGCACTGTGGATCGCCGAATCGGCTTTCACCGTGGACGAAGCGGAGTCCAGCCCGGGGTCGTCACATGTGGTTGCCGCAAGCCCACCGGACGCTCCTTCGTCGAATCCGCCGCCTCTTCTCACTCAGCCCGCCGGCTGTACCTCACTTTATCCCCCGGCCTCTGCTCACTCTAAGCTACCATGTGTGACACTGTGTTTCGTTGTGAAAGTGAAACTACTTTGTT
>NW_015508592.1:7351-17493 GCF_001515645.1 Sinocyclocheilus grahami | reverse complement strand
GCTGCACACCCCTAATGTCAAGTGAAACTTGAACATTTGGAAGAAAAGCTGCCTTTTTGCACAATGAATTTCATTAAGTGTCAGTTCAACTAATATAATATAATAATGAAATTAATGTATGACTGTTTGTTATATATGTATGTCTCCTTTATACAAAATGTAAATACTTGTATATGATAGAATATAATCATCAAATATAACTGGAAAAAAACATGATTTCTTTAAACAGCATACACACCTGCCTAGGCAACTTTAGTCAGCTTGGATATTGCCCTTTATCCCACAGGAGCAGGATCTTTTTCCCGAGTACAGTGCACAGACCTAAAATTTGAAATATGAGAGAATTTATTAAGAGATGGTATGCCTTTTTCTTAAAGATGCGTCGCTATAGCAGACTTTCTGACTCCAGAAATGACCGCGATGAACCCAATCTCTCTAACTCCAGTGATGACAGCGATTCAAGCATTGGAACACCTCCTTCATTCAGTAGTGAGTACATTTCATAATGAAGCTGAGTAACATCAGTGTTTTGTGTAAGCAGCATCAAGCAGCAAAATCACCATCAGAAACCACAATCTGATGTCACAGATAACCTTAGTTGTACATTTCAGTTATAACTACATTATGTATAAGTTATATATGTTGAAAAAAAAATTATAATTTAAGACACGTATCTCCAAATTGTGTTTCTGATCGAGAGATTCTTATGATGATATTCTAGAATAGTAATTTTGAGACCATTTAAAATATTCATGGGGATGGGTAAAAATATTAATTTTCGGTCTCTTTTCACTTTTTTTATCCATCACATTCTATCGATATAATTTTTCAAGTCAAAATGTCTCAAATTGAATTAGCTGTCATTTAAGTGACAATGTTGAAAATGTGGGATATGACTTCAATTTCAATTAGTAATGTAACTGTATAGAATAAATAGAGACAAAAGTATTTCAGAGACGATTAATATAGCATGATACATGTGTATTCATTACTGTTTCAAAATTGCTCATATTGTGGTATAAGTTTTTGGTCAAAAAAAAAAAAAAAGTTGTCTAACCAGGGAACTGTTATAAAAAGTCACTTCAAAATGCTTTAAACCCCCATACTGGGCAAACCAGTGACAACTGTGCAAATATGTTTGGAAAACTTCATCCTCTGGCATTCCCAATTCATGACAATTCTGTGTCTTCTAACATGTGTAAATCTTGATTGTAGAATTGTTAGAAGATCATGGATACACCATAAATGAAGAACTTGGACAAAGGGATTCGGGAAAAGTGTTTCTGGTGAATGACAAAGATGGAAATCCTTATGTAATCAAAAAGATTAATTCCAGAAATGTAAGTACCATCAAGCATATACTAAATCAAGTATTTAGTACCATATTATTGTCATATTTTGTTGCTGTTAAAATGCTATTAAAGATGCAGTTTTGTAATTGCTACGAGTGTCAATTGTATGTGCTTCATGAAAAAAAAAAATTACAAATTAAAATTTTGCCCCACAGAAGAAGGAAGTCAAGATCTTGAAAAGTCTGGAGCATGGATATATTGTTACTTATGCAGATTTTTTTGAAGGTGTGTTTAAATTGTAGGAAAAGATTAATGGTAATGTTCCTTTGTCATTTTATTTTAATTAAAGAGAAAAAATAACAATGAAGACATACTGTGTAGAGAAAGATAATAACATGAACAAAACAAAAACATCTGTGTTTTTTTGGCTGTGAAATAAAGCCATTACACTAATAAATAAATATAAGTTATATTACTGACTGGATATATCTTTATTTAGATAAAGAAGCAGGACTCTTTTGTATTGTGATGGAGTATTGTGCTGGAGGAAATCTTTACCAGAGGATGAAAGCACAGAAAGAGAGAGGGTTTTTTGAAGAACAGCAGGTGAGTGTCTTATATGGACATAACATACTCTGGTCAAATGTGCATTCATTCATTTTAATGAAGATAAATATTTATGTACAAGTTTGAAAATATTAATGTATACATTGTTCCTTTGATAAATAGCTAATAGTAACTCTGTCTAAAGTGAGTAAATATGCTGTTAGAAAAATCCAATATTAAATTTGAGAAAGACAGAAACTCTGGTCCAGCTGTTTTTAGACTAACGAGAAGGTTTTGAGTTCTGAAAATTACAGGATGTTTTTATAGTACAGTGACTCCATATGTCAAACATTCAAGGGGATTTTGATTTCTCAGTTCATGATCCCTTTGAATATATTCTTACAGAGGCCCAGATGATGCTCTCACATCAAAAACATTATAAAAAGTAACATGTAGCCCATAGGTTACATCAATGTTCCACAATAGTACTAAAACGGAAAGTACTGAGGTAGTCCAGACCACCCTACAGAATATTGGTACACTTTTTAATGGGCAGCCTGTACCCTAGTACTGATAATAATAATAATTAATAATAATTCGTTGCATTTATATAGCGCTTTTCTAGGCACTCAAAGCGCTTTACATTGTCAGGGGGTATCTCCTCATCCACCAGCAGTGTGCAGCATCCACCTGGATGATGTGATGGCAGCCATAGTGCGCCAGAATGCCCACCACACACCAGCTTATTGGTGGAGAGCAGACAGAGTGATGAAGCCAATCAGCAGATATGGGGATTGTTAGGATGCCATGATGATCAGAGGCCAATGGGCAAATTTGGCCAGGATGCCGAGGTCACACCTCTACTCTTTTCAAAAGACATCCTGGGATTTTTAGTGACCACAGAGAGTCAGGACCTCGGTTTAACGTCTCATCCGAAGGACGGTGCTTGTTGACAATATAGTGTCCCCGTCACTATACTGGGGCGTTAGGACCCACACAGACCACAGGGTGAGCACCCCCTGCTGGCCTCACTAACACCTCTTCCAGCAGCAACCTAGTTTTCCCAGGAGGTCTCCCATCCAGGTACAGCCCTGCTTAGCTTCAGTGGGCAACCAGTCTTGGGCTACAGGGTGATATGGCGGCTGGCCATACTGATGAAAGGCTCGAAACAACCTTGTAAGAGTAAAGATGCAGCCTTTTAGGATATAAAGTGATAGCTGAAAAAAAAATACAAATACATAGGTCTGCAATGTTTAACTAAATACTGTACTAATGAACTCACTGCTTTCTCCATGTTTATCATCTGTGTAGATTCTTGACTGGTTTGTTCAGATTTGTCTGGCTCTGCAGTATATTCATGAGAGGAATATTCTTCACAGAGATATAAAACCACAGGTAAACACTGACAAAATCTCAAGAAATTATTTGTCACCAAACCAAATAATATAAAATTCCCCTGCTGGCCTCACTAACACCTCTTCCAGCAGCAACCTAGTTTTCCCAGGAGGTCTCCCATCCAGGTACAGCCCTGCTTAGCTTCAGTGGGCAACCAGTCTTGGGCTACAGGGTGATATGGCGGCTGGCCATACTGATGAAAGGCTCGAAACAACCTTGTAAGAGTAAAGATGCAGCCTTTTAGGATATAAAGTGATAGCTGAAAAAAAAATACAAATACATAGGTCTGCAATGTTTAACTAAATACTGTACTAATGAACTCACTGCTTTCTCCATGTTTATCATCTGTGTAGATTCTTGACTGGTTTGTTCAGATTTGTCTGGCTCTGCAGTATATTCATGAGAGGAATATTCTTCACAGAGATATAAAACCACAGGTAAACACTGACAAAACCTCAAGAAATAATTTGTCACCAAACCAAATAATATAAAATAATTAGTTTTCACCAAATAATAATTTCTGTTGTCATTGTAGAACGTTTTTCTGACTGAGGACGGTTACATCAATCTTGGGGATTTTGGATGCTCAAAAACATTGGAAAGGTAAGTAAATAAATACTTAATTACTTGCATAGACACATACATAGTTAAAATATATACTGTACAAACATACATAGATCTTTATTTCAATCACACTTCACTTTTTCTGCGATAACTAAACAAAGTCAAACAATAGTATTTCATAATATATTTATGTTATGATCTGATTACTACCATAAAATAAGCTCCAACAAATTAGATAGTGTACTGTATGTTTAAAATAGTATGCATGCAATCTGGGCAATGAGCGTACTACTATAGATTTCAACTACAGTAAAGGGAAGTATTTATATTGGAACACTTTTCTTGAATGCAATTCTTGAATTTGGTGAAAGCTTAGGATTTAAGGGGCTCAGTTGCCATACTGGACAGTTTAAGATGCATCCTTAAGGCATGGATCCCCCAGCCTGACAATAACCAATTATTTCTTAGCTATACACATATGCAGAGAATACGACAATTACAAAATAAAGAGAGTGTAGAGAATTCAAGCGTAGTTCAGGAAGACCACTTGCCAACTGCCCAGATTGCATGCATACTATTTTAAACATACAGTATAGTATATAAGCTTACCACATCAGGTATCACTCAGCTGATCAATTTCTCCACCTACTCTAAACAACAACCCTATTTAAGACCATTCAACGCATGTTCTTCAGTCTTTTCAGTCTTCAGCACAGACATTTGCACCCACCACCACCCCTTTCACCTCCTGGCATACAGCATTGGATTCTTAGATATGTATCAGTACTGAACCAACATTCGTAAACATTCAGTCCAATAAATGGGATTTTACCCATGCTTTCTCTATTGTTAGCATGTTGGATAGACACAATGATTAGCATAGATAACACATCTCAGTCCATACCAAAGTCAGTCATTCTACTTCATTCAGGCAGATAAAATGGGGGGGGGATACTCATAATGACTACATATGTTCTTCTGAAAATTTTATTGATTTTTATAACCACTACATTAGCAGATTTGGACTCTTCTGGAAGCTGGTTCTAACGGTGGGTGGCATGAGTGATAAAAGCAGACTCTCCTTTTATCCCTTTTTTACTAAACCAGGATAATTTCACATGAATGCTGCTTTTCACCACATCAGTGTTTCTGTTATTGAATTTTAAAGTAATGTTTCTGTTATTTATTTATTATGTTTTCCTCTTTTGGCCAGTGCTTGGTTCATCCCTAATCTTTTTGACATTTTATCAGTTTAGGTTTACATGAATTGTTCTTTTTCAGAGCTGATGCGTATGCAGAATTAGTAGTGGGTGCAGAGCTGTATGTCAGTCCAGAAGTTTTGAAAAAGAAATATAACCGTTATTTTATGAAGCTACGAGAATATTTTTTGTGCACAAAGAAAACAAAAATAATGACTTTATTCAACAATTATTCTTTTCCATGTTAGCTGTTTTCCCATTAACATTTCAAATTGTATAAATGAACATAATGTATGCTACTGTATTATTAAAAACATGATTTAACAAAATTAACAATTGGTTAGTAAATTTATAAACTTGCATTAACCTAGATTTATTAAATTTGAAAAAAAGTTGTTAATTGTTCGTTTGAGATACCTAATGCCTTAACTCAGTGGTTTTCAGCTCTGGCCTTCGAGGTCCACTCACCTGCCAGTATCTTTCTAGTGATCCTGAAGAGCTTGATGAGCTTGTTCAGATGTGTTTGATTAGGCTTGTAGCAAAACTCTGCAGGAAAGTGGACCTTGAGGGCCAGAGTTAAGAACCCCTGCCATAAAATCATTAACAAATTAAACCTTATTTAAAGTGTTAAATAAAGCTTGCTCAGTAGGATTTATCCAGATTTTATTTTATTTTTTTATCCCACAGTCAGATGACATAGAGCGTCGTTTTCAACATATCAACAGTATGAGAGGAAACACCCCCCAAATCTCAGAGATATACTCAGAAGAACTACGAAAATTAATCAAAGAAATGCTCAGCTGTGACCCTGAAGACAGACCTTCAGCTGATGAGATTTTAGCAAAACCATTCCTAAGAGATGCTGTAAACAGAAATAGGAGAATTCCAGAAGCACTGGAACGAAGGTTCATGATGTCCTTAAGGATCTTTGATGAGAACTACAATGAGCACTACGATCATTTTGAGGCCTTAGTTTCAGAGTGGGGAGAAACAACAGCTTCACTAGAGGAGGTTCATCATAAATGTACTATAGGCACTCTGGCAGGTTCAGTGATTGGAGCAGCAGGAGGAATCACTGCAGTGGTTGGTGCGATTTTGGCTCCTTTCACTTTTGGAGCATCTCTGATTGTTACAGGTGTTGGGATTGGAGTTGGTGTTGCAGGTGGTGTAACAGGTGCTGCGTCCAGTGTTACCAATACAGTCAAACAAAAATCACTCCGTGAGAATATTCAAAGAATTCAGCAGAACTTTACAGATGTGACACCACTTCTCGAGTCACTGAATGCACTGAGAAGGGTACTGAGAGTAATCCAAAAGTTCAGGGATTTTGTCAGTGACTCCTCTGAAAACGTGCAAATGTCATGCAATGTAGACAGAACAAGACTAGTGTGCGGTGCAGAACTCCTGAATATCGGTCTGCTGGCAAATGTTGGCAGAATTGCTGCTCAAACCACTAGAGTAGGACGCGCTGCAGCAGAGGCAATAGTCGCAGTCACAGGAGTGTTGAGTGGAATCCTAGTCATTGTTGACACCGCATTCATAGTGATGGATTCTGTAGACATTCACCAGATGAGACAGGGACCAGTAGATGATCCAGACAAGGTCAAGTCAAGTTTACTCAAGTCCATTGCTCAGATGAGGAAAATACATACAGATATTTGCAATGTCTTAAAGGAAATTAAAGAAACAAGAGAGAAACTAACAGACTTATATAGAAGTGGCCAGGGCTGAAAGAGATTTAGAGAGTTCAAACATATGATACAAGTCAGAGACACACACAACATCCTACTGAATTGTCTGTGAGCTTGAGTGAAGAAAAAGCATTTTGCTGAAAATGAATTAAATGTCTATGTTGTACTCAGTCAAACAACAGAAGACGTACAACGTATGAGGTCAGACGTTTGCAATCATTCTATTTTGTAAATATCAGCTAATATATATTAAATACTTTAGATATACAAAGATGGTGCACTGGCGGAATAGTCCTGTCTTCTAAAACACTAATTGTTGAAGTTATTGCATCACCGCAGCTGAGAGTGCAAAGAGGTGTTTCAAAGATGGCCACTGAGTGAAATTACTTGCCTTAAAGGGACTTTGCTATGTATCTATTATACATAAGACAATGGGTCTCATTCATTAGTGATTACATGGATCATTCCTATTCATACAAAGGAAATTTTACAGTATGTGGGTACATCAATTTGTTCTTAACCTTGTTTTAATGTTAATGAATTTTGAATAAAACACACCCAAACCATCTCCATATCACAGCCTTTCATCAATTTCATCAGCCTTTCAGTAAACATATATGCTCTCTAAATATCTTAATGTTTATAAGGCTTTTTTACACATGTGTATTTTTTTATTTTTTTATTTAGAAACCAAATATTTTCTACAAAAGTTACTGATTAATCATGATGTGTTTGTGAAAACCTTTGTACTCAGATTTCACACAAATACAGGTGCATCTCAATAAATTAGAATGTTGTGGAAAAGTTCATTTATTTCAGTAATTCAACTCAAATTGTGAAACTCGTGTATTAAATAAATTCAATGCACACAGACTGAAGTAGTTTAAGTCTTTGGTTCTTTTAATTGTGATGATTTTGGCTCACATTTAACAAAAACCCACCAATTCACTATCTCAACAAATGAGAATATGGTGACATGCCAATCAGCTAATCAACTCAAAACACCTGCAAAGGTTTCCTGAGCCTTCAAAATGGCCTCTCAGTTTGGTTCACTAGGCTACACAATAATGGGGAAGACTGCTGATCTGACAGTTGTCCACAAGACAATCATTGACACCCTTCACAAGGAGCCACAAACATTCATTGCCAAAGAAGCTGGCTGTTCACAGAGTGCTGTATCCAAGCATGTTAACAGAAAGTTGAGTGGAAGGAAAAAGTGTGGAAGAAAAAGATGCACAACCAACCGAGAGAACCGCAGCCTTATGAGGATTGTCAAGCAAAATCGATTCAAGAATTTGAGTGAACTTCACAAGGAATGGACTGAGGCTGGGGTCAAGGCATCAAGAGCCACCACACACAGACATATCAAGGAATTTGGCTACAGTTGTCGTATTCCTCTTGTTAAGCCACTCCTGAACCACAGACAACGTCAGAGGCGTCTTACCTGGGCTAAGGAGAAGAAGAACTGGACTGTTGCCCAGTGGTCCAAAGTCCTCTTTTCAGATGAGAGCAAGTTTTGTATTTCATTTGGAAACCAAGGTCCTAGAGTCTGGAGGAAGGGTGGAGAAGCTCATAGCCCAAGTTGCTTGAAGTCCAATGTTAAGTTTCCACAGTCTGTGATGATTTGGGGTGCAATGTCATCTGCTGGTGTTGGTCCATTGTGTTTTTTGAAAACCAAAGTCACTGCACCCGTTTACCAAGAAATTTTGGAGCACTTCATGCTTCCTTCTGCTGACCAGCTTTTTGAAGATGCTGATTTCATTTTCCAGCAGGATTTGGCACCTGCCCACACTGCCAAAAGCACCAAAAGTTGGTTAAATGACCATGGTGTGTTAACATGCTTGGATACAGCACACTGTCAACAGCCAGCTTCTTCGGCAACGAATGTTTGTTGCTTACCCTCCTTGTGAAGGGTGTCAATGATTGTCTTCTGGACAACTGTCAGATCAGCAGTCTTCCCCATGATTGTGTAGCCTAGTGAACCAAACTGAGAGACCATTTTGAAGGCTCAGGAAACCTTTGCAGGTGTTTTGAGTTGATTAGCTGATTGGCATGTCACCATATTTTAATTTGTTGAGATAGTGAATTGGTGGGTTTTTGTTAAATGTGAGCCAAAATCATCACAATTAAAAGAACCAAAGACTTAAACTACTTCAGTCTGTGTGCATTGAATTTATTTAATACACGCGTTTCACAATTTGAGTTGAATTACTGAAATAAATGAACTTTTCCATGACATTCAAATTTATTGAGATGCACCTGTAATACAAAATTGCATGTTTGTTTATTTATAGTTTTTATGGTTTACTGTTAGAAAATAAATTTTGGATGTGATTTACTTTTTTATTTATGGGTATACAAACAAAAGCCAAACCTGAATCTGAAGTATTCCAAATTAATACTGTACTCTCATTTTCTGATATAAACTGAAGATGTAATTTTCCTCTTACTTCAGATTACTGTCTAACTACACTTCTGAAAATGATTATTCCTGTATTAATTCACTGCATTCTTGATTGTTCTTGCATAATCATGACACAATGAGCATAATTTACAAATGATTTGCCATATTTTGTTTGTTTGTGATTCACTTGATCAAAGTATTCATGTAAAATATGTCTATAATAAACATGAAGCACATTAAAGAAAAAAGGGAGTCTAGTGTTCTTGCAAATGAATGAATTGGAATCAATCAGCAGTTTGTCGCATTCGATTAATCGTGCAGCCCTACGCAGTAGTGTAAATAAAATATAGATTTTTTCATTAATTACAAAATATGAATCCACCACAAACCTAAATTTATATGTAATAAACCATTATACAGTGTCCTAAACAGGTACAAGCCAACAAGTTTCCAGTGACATGTAAACTGTCTGTCTACACTGAAAGCGAAAATGCTGCTGAGTGATATGACAACATCACTAAGCGCGTTTCCATTACCCTTCAAATTGCGCAAATTGAAATTGCGAATTGAAAATACGCCTAATGGAAACACATCAATTTCGCAAAAACGCCCATATATCGCAAATAAGTTTTTACGCTCGCATGAGGTGGTTTTTCAGGCAATGCGAAAAAGGATTAATTCGCAAAACTGCAATGGAAACGGCTTTTTCACATTTACAGGTCACATGGCGTATGTAAAACGTCATATTATCATTCTTCAATGTACTATAACCTCCAAGAAACACTTCATACGTGGCCGCGCTCCAGTATAAGGGGCTTTCCCTACCATTAATGCTTAGACAATTTACACTGCACACGTCTGCGGTGCAGTGAGGCTCTGATACGGCCACTGAAGCTGATTACGGCCACTCAATGCTTGTGTTTATGTTTTTATACAGTCTGTGGTTTATTCCAGCTGCGCCACGTACGTTTGAAGCGGCTCTCTGTGCTGCTTCTGTAAAGATACACGCACAGTGTTGCCAACTAATTTTCAGGGGAAGTTGCTAAAGGAA
>NW_015508592.1:5561-6586 GCF_001515645.1 Sinocyclocheilus grahami | reverse complement strand
AAACGCCGTCATTATGCAATTAATTACCAAGAGTCAAGTCAGACTCGACAGTCATAATTACATGAACACACAGGGGAATATGTGTGACGGACGCCTCGCAGATACAAACAGGGTAAATAATGTTTTATGTTTTGATTAGAAGATAGTTAACATTAAACGTCAGCGAAACCCTAAGAATTCACAACATTTTTTGTTTTTACATTAGTGCTCTCATTATAACGTTAGGCCATGTATATGACTATAGTTACAGTTAGTTATAGTTGGACATATGTTATTAATGTTCTGCATTTCTGTTTTGAGCTGCGCGCTGAAGATGACCAGTAGAATGAAGTATTTGATAGCAGGTTTTTAATCAGTGGGATTTATTTATATCATATAGAATACGCTTCGTTATTTATTCAACATAACGTTAATATTAGGACTTACAGGCTATCTGCACAAAATGCTCCGAATGCACATGAACGTGTCTGCGGGGCTCTGGATGAACTCCTTGTGGACGCGTTCTTCACGCAACAACCACAGTTTCACTGTTTCAACGCGTAAAGCTCGAGTTCATCACATTGTTCACGAGGAGGCAAAACACATAAGACTGCAACAAGGTTGGGCTTATTCATTGATCGAGTCTATTAATATACAGTTTGCATTATTAAGTTGTATTTTGACTTGTAAGGGTAATTTAGTGATGCATGGAAGTAATGCTCGCGATCCAAACGAAACTGAAACTAAACACACTGGGGCGAAACAAAGATTACTGATATTAATTAGACTTCATTTGAATTAACTAAACAACTTGTAAATATTGTAATAATTGTCCAAAATGTCACACTTGTTATTTTAGATGGTATTACCAGCATAACCTCTGGTTGAACCAGTGGTGTAGTTAATTTCTGGGTCAATGGCTGGACGGATTCCCCATCAGACATCAGACTAGAAATAACCAGCTCATATCAGACATATCCTCAACACATTATGAGATTCTTGCAATATCTGGATGAGTTTAATGGTTTACATTTGTTTAAGCCTAT
>NW_015508592.1:2923-4998 GCF_001515645.1 Sinocyclocheilus grahami | reverse complement strand
AGTCAACCAAAATTGTTTTTGATCGCTTAAAAAAACAAAAAAAACAAAGGAAAATAAGTTCTAACTTTAAAGCTAAAGTTTGGTTAAAGTTCAGTTAAACTTAAACAATATTAAAATGCATGAGTACAACAAAAATGACAAGTATATGGCTCTAATGATTTCTAGTAGCTCTGCAACATACAATAAGTATCAAAAAGTGTGTAAATGCCTTGACTTGGTACTAGGGATATGCTGGTATCAAATTTTCATGGTGCGATTAATTGCTAATGCTTTTATCACGATATTGAAATTTTGTTTAAAAAAGTGCTGTCATAATACAGTATAACAGGTTTAATAACTTTTTTCTTATAACAAAAATAACTGAACATTTAAATGCAATAAAGCAATACAGAAAAATAGACCAATAGGTATCACTTTACAATAAGACCTCATTAGTTAACCTTAGTTAATGCATTAACATTCACAATGAGCAATAGCTACATTTGCTACAGAAGTTATTAATCTTTGTTAAAAAATACAAGTCTTGGTTCATGTTAGCTCATTAAATAACACAGTTGCAACTCTCGATTTTAACAACCTGTTATTAAATATTGTAATTACCTAAGATTAATGAATGTTCAGAAGAATTTTTCACTGGCAGTTTATGTTAACTAATGAATTAACTAATGTTAACTAATGAAGCCCTGATGTAAAGTGTGACCGAACAATAAAGAATCAAAAGACTTTCAAACAATATCTAGGGCATGTTGTAGTCCAGATTAAAATGTAAAAAAAGTTTGAAAATAAATAGCCTATTAAATAACACAAGTGAATAGAACGCTGTTTCATTTTAATCCTGTCTTATAATAACATTTAGTACCAAGTAGACATGTGCCGGTATTCGGTATTGCGATATATCACGGTAATGCATATGCACGATATTGTTATCGTGGGCACTCCTAAATACCGTGAATAATTATATATTACAAATTATTCCGAATTTTGAAAGCATTTTAAGATCATATTTCCCATCAACTGGTCAAAATGCACAACACCGCTGTATGCTGCGTGAAAGACGCATGCGCACTCTGATGTAAACAAGTGCGGATGAGAAGCACATGTGAGAGACGCTCTGGAACACTTTGCCTAGGTCTACTAATTAGACATGTGCATGTATTCGGTATTGCGATATATCACGGTAATGAATATGCACGATATTGTTATCGTGGGCACTCCTAAATACCGTGAATAATTATATATTATTCAGAATTTTGAATGCATTAAGAATACTTTTCCCATAAACTGGTCAAATTGCACAACACTGCTGTATGCTGCGTGAAAGACGCGTGCGCACTCTGATGTAAACAAGCGCGGACGAGAAGCACACGGCAGAACATGCGAGAGACGCTCTGGATGAAAGCGTACTTCCACTCTCTGCAGAAATAATAATAATAATAATAATAATAATAATAATAATTCATTTAAATGCAGCCGTTACCCCAGAAACCCTGTTAACAAAGCAGCTGCACTACTTTCTGTTTCTGAATCGTGTTTAAATGATTTAAACAGCCATTCAGATTTGTGTATTTGCCATGATGTTCATCACAGCGCCAAATACTTAAATATTTAGACTTAACTGCAGCCACAATGGAATCACAGAGACGCCGGCAGCGCAGCAGTATGAACGAATAGACTGACAAGCTGTGAGAGATTTGTGTTTTTTATGTTATGTTTTTAGGTTATTCCCATGATTCAGAGAACAAGAATAATTGAGAGAGTTTGGCATAAATGGGGTTAATTAATTAATCAATTTTAATCAAATCATATTAATAAAATGTATTCATTTTTGTAGCATAAAGTGTCAAAATAAACTAGATAATCGGTAAAATATAAACATTTATATTAAAAAACACAGATGTTTCTGTTTTATTTACTGCAGATCTGACATTACTCATCTCCGAGAGGAATTGAACAAACGCCATGAAAAAATTTATCCGAAATGCAATGAGCATATAAAGAAAATGACTGAAGTCGTCAATGAGTTTGAAAATGATTTCAGTCTTGCTTTTAAAACCCTCATTATAGGAGCAGTTGTT
>NW_015508592.1:2080-2913 GCF_001515645.1 Sinocyclocheilus grahami | reverse complement strand
ACAGCAGGAGAAGAACTTAAGACAAACCATAGAAAAAGAACTTGAGGAATTTCAGAATAAAATCAGCCCTATTATTAACATGCTAGAGAAGATTTGTAATACCCTACGCTATCAAAGCACAAAGCCAATGCACTACGGGAACGTTTCTCCGACTGCTTTGAAAAAATACACCTCTTCCAGAGAGATAGCAGCAGAGAAGTGGGTGCACGGAAACATTTGGCTGGAGATCTTTCAGAAATTGTAGCTGAGATGAGTTCTGTGCTTGTAATTCTGGAAGAGATCATCGAAGACAAAGAGGAGCAAGATGACGATGACAACCCTGAAGAAACACCCGCACATGAACAAATAGATGAAAAAGAGTTCAAGAAAAAAGCTGAGAAATTCATTGATGAAATGAGGAAAGGAATCGATCAGTTACAGAATGTCATGAATGAAATTGATCTAACAAAACAAAGACTATTATAAAAATAATAATAAAATCTGATGAAATAAAACTATGTGAACAACTGACAGAAAACAACAGCCCAACTAGCATCTCAATGTATTGAATGATATAAACATCCAATTGTCCTACAGTGATTAATGTTATAAAAATGTACCTGTTAACTCTATCAGGTCTATCAGGTATGTTAGAATTATACAGGAAATATATATATATATTGGATGTGCAGAAACTTACAGTGATTACATTGATTTTCCTCTGCATTATTTTTTTATGTATATACTGTGCTTTATTATAATTTTTTTTTTTACTTTTATTACACTAAGATGTATTACAATGTACACCCAAAAATAAAGTAATTACAAACAGAATAAAGTAATTATCTTTAAAT
>NW_015508592.1:254-750 GCF_001515645.1 Sinocyclocheilus grahami | reverse complement strand
AATTCACCACTTAATTTTGAGTTAAAATATGTTGTTGTAACGTGCCTTACCAAGATTGCAATGGATATAATATTACCTAAATTTTATTAGTAGTGCGTTATATTACTGCGTTACAGGAAAAAGTAATATACTACTGTAATGTCGCTTTACTCCCAAAATGCTGATGTGTATGTTTGCACTTTTTTTTTAACATGCCAGGTGGTACTGTTCAGGTGGCAGGACAAACTCAAGCAGAGAGACAGTATTGAGCACTGGACAAATGTAAAGGTTTTTTAAGCATACATATTGATTGGAAGGTTTAAAGAAGAGGTTAAACGTTTAAAATTCAAAACATTTTTGGTGACATAAAAATAAAGTGAAAAGATGCCTTTCAAACCGTATTGCACCTACCTTGTAATATAGCTCAGTGTTCACTAGAGGGAGGAATAAAACCCTGAAAAAGAATGAATGGCTTGTTTTGAGATTCAGAATGAGAACAGCTCTGACAGAACGGAGA
>NW_015508592.1:0-244 GCF_001515645.1 Sinocyclocheilus grahami | reverse complement strand
TGTGGTTCTCTAGCTTGTTAAACGGGTCATGACATGAATAATCAAATTTCCATTGATCTTCTGACATGCAGTGTAGGAGATCTTTATGCCATTAAAACATCCTGCACGTTTCATAGCTTTAAACGTCCTCCTCATTTAATCAAGCTCCTAAAACATCTCATTTGGATGTTGAAGAAGGGGAGGCTGCAGTCCTGGAGCAAGCAGATATACGGCCCAGGCAGTTTTACGCCCCTGTTGTTCCTCA
>NW_015508591.1:19662-21128 GCF_001515645.1 Sinocyclocheilus grahami | reverse complement strand
TAGTTGTTTGATAGACATCATGTATTACATTTTGCAGCTACCCTGTTTGCTGGGTAGCTGCAAAAATCTAATCCATATTTACCCTGTAGAATTACAACTGATATCAGGCAAAAGCTGTCCGCAACTTTTTTAGTGCTCAACCTCAAAGCAGAGGTACTGAGAATACATTAAGATGATTAGCTTAACCAAAACACTTAAAGAAATGCATCATTAATCTTTAATCGTACAGTGATCTTGCTCAGCGGGACAGCTCGTTTGTCTGGCCAAAGCCTGAGAGAAGAGATCAGGCTTTGTAACCAATAGCAGCTGAGGAAAAAGGCTCTGACCCTGTTAAGGACACAAAGCTTCTGAGCAGCTGTCAGTATTAAAGAAAGTCTGATAATGTTAATGTCAGTTTTTCATCACAGTCAATACATTCTGATGTGTATTGACATCCACTGTCAAGTATTAAAGATTTTAGATGTAAAAACTGACCCTCAGTGACTTACCCCATTGTTTTTAGCCAAGTTATTAAAGAGTATTTGGCCAGCACTGACTTTGTGCTTGACTCCTCGAACCGTCCCATTTTTACTGAGGATATTCACTCTTTTGGTTCTCAACAATTTGTCTCTTCCTCCTGCAAACATCAGCAAGTCATCAGGCTCACTTCCACTGTCATCCAACTCCGACCCCAAGAATCTACACAGGTGGCCGTTCGCCTCCCCGCTGGTGGATGGAGTGCTTGTCCGGTCCGCCTCGGAGCTACTGGTGCAGTCTGAATCCAGGGAATCTGACGGCCCTTCATCCTTAAACATCTCTTTCAAAACCCGCCCGCTGTTCCCTGAGGCCACCCGGAATCTCACCCTCTTCTGCCTCTTTCCATCCTCCGGTGTCAACAAAGCCTCATCCATTGCGTCGACTTACATGGTCCAAAAAGGTGATTTTAATCCCTCAGTTTCATTGGTGGATGGAAATAATGAGCCCCGGTTTGGTTCCATGATTCCCCTGAAGCCCAGGCACAGCAAACAGACCCGGAAAGAGGTTGATCTGTGAGTTACCATCAGCTTCACCACCAGTGTTCCTGTACATGTTAATAATGCACGAGGCCTTGCCATGGTTACTGAGAAAACGGACCATGAAGAAACTGATAGTCTTTTTAATAATTTATCATGCCATAGATTTTTCTTTTTTCCTGTGAATAACCTTGACTCATAGACCGAAGATTTGTAAACTAAAGTTCTTTGCAACCTTTAGGTTTAAAAAAAAAAAAAAAAACATTTCTGTCATCATTCACTTGTACTCATTTTCCAAACCTGTATAAAATATTATTGGCTTTCATTGTATGGACAAAAATACACACAAAGTTCCATGGTAGAAAGAAAGTTACACAGGTTTGACTTGAGGGTTAGTAAATAACTTGCTATGTTTGTTGAGACAGAATTTTACATACAGGTGCATCTCAATAAATTAGAATGTTGTGGAAAAGT
>NW_015508591.1:12909-13227 GCF_001515645.1 Sinocyclocheilus grahami | reverse complement strand
CCTGGTTTTATTTGGCCTTACAGAAATATTGTTTCTATAAGAAATGTATGTTTTTCAGAGTGTGAACGACCAGACTGTATGCGATATAGTGCGACGAGGCCCCCCTCTGCGCTCTTAGTTGGCACGGTCCAATTTATGAAGCGGCAGAGCTCGCTCACTTTCGGCGTTCCAACCGCTTCTCGATTCTTGCGCATGCTGGGGAGATTTGGCGTTCAGCTCCGCGCGCTGATGCTGGAGCGTGTTTATGAGGGCGGAACTATCGGTGTTCATCAACAACAACAACAACATGAATGCTAACGCTAAATAAATGGTTTCCGG
>NW_015508591.1:10798-11601 GCF_001515645.1 Sinocyclocheilus grahami | reverse complement strand
AAAACACACACACACACATATATATTCCCTCTATTTTATCAAATGCTACGGTTATTTTATTCTAGCTATATACAAAATACAGCTAAGATGTATGTAACGAATGTCTCGATCAGTAAAGCTCCGAGTCTCGTTCAGATACAAAACACCGACTCGTTCATTGAAGGGGCGTGTTCGTTCAGTAGGGCCAACCAATAAAATGTACCTTCATAGCTCACGCTAGAATGCTATTGGTTCGTGTTTTAATCGGTCTTTCAAGGCAGGACAGTGGTCTCGCACTTCGAAAGGGATAGACTGAAGTGAACGGAATATGAATCGGCATCAGCAAGTTGCTTGCTCCGATGTGCTTCACCTGCAGTATTTGGGTATGGCGGAGACTTTGTCTCATGTATTTGTTTAATTTGTTTTTTGATGTGTATAGATGTGTAAGGGCATCTGCTCTGAGTCTGATGGATACTGATCAGACTTGCTCTCCGTCTTTCATGTTTGTCTTGTCTGCATCCTGGATAAAATGTCATGCTTCCAGTGACCTTCCTTGTTAAGAAACAGACTGCTTGCATGTGTTTGAGTTTGATTTGCAGTCAAAAGGCTGACCAGAAATAGTGTTTACTGATTGAAATATCGCCATATTTGAACAATTTTACTTCCTCGTGCTATTGACTTGTTGATACTGGGGGGAAATTAGGTTGGGAAAGAGTATGCAGCCTGTGATGCTGGGTTTGTCATAGTCTTGTGTGGTCACTACAGTTTGAAGGAGATGAAATATAGGCCATACAGTTTACTTTAATAATTTAAGAGGTTCTAGC
>NW_015508591.1:4572-9998 GCF_001515645.1 Sinocyclocheilus grahami | reverse complement strand
GCCATGCCTCCTGCCACCACATTTACCGTGTTTGAAAAGTATCCTGTTCGTCCGTGCAAGCAATTCTCAGCACTGAGCGATCAATAATCCTGCATGTCCAATCAGGCCCATGACCTACACTGTACCAATTTGAATGAAAGCAAGAGACCTGTTTTGAAATGCATTATTTATTGCTGCTTGTGCTCGCGCCGGTTCTACTTTCTTCACAGACCTTGCTGTGCAGCACAATATGTTGTCTTTTTGTAATCACTACAGTGCATCAGGCTGGCTCGTGGCGGGTCCTTGGCTAAATGTCGGCCTAATCCACTCATACCTTGTCTAACATCTCCCAGCTTCACCCTACCACCTACTCCATCTTCAACTCCTCCTCAGCCCCCATGTTTCTTTTTTCTTTGGGTACGTCAGAGCACTTGCCAGACCAGGCTGGGGCGGTTGCCAAAGCAGCCTTATCTGTGTGGCAGTTGGTAAGCGGAGGTGGCACGATTCTCAGATTGGAGGCAAAGATCACAGAGTGAAGCCCACACCGATGGAGTGGGCAGACCTGCTGGAGACCTCAAGGGAAAAACATTTTTTTAATTTTATTTTTTTACATTTATTTATTTTATTTGGCCGGAACTTTTTATAGACCAGTCCACCCAGTATATGCAATGCAGCTGTAACTTTTTTTCTTTTTTCTTCTAGTTAGACAAGGCAGGTTTTTTAAAGGTGAAGTATGTAGCTAATTTCTTTGTCAGTATTAACACCAAATGCTTTTGGCAAAATTATAACCGCTTTTATAGGACAATTTCCAGAACAATCCCCTAATCTTCAACTGATTGAACAAACGGGTAGAAACTAAAGTCTCAAATCCAAAGAGATATTCTTTATAAAAGTTAAGAGTCAACCATGCCTACCTAAAACGGCTCATTCTAACACGCCCCCACATGTCTATGTCACGATGTGGGAAGATTTGCATAACTTAAGGCGTAACATAAGGCGTAACTTTTATAAGATGCGACGCGGGCAGTGGAATAGATAAAACCTGCAAGAAGATGGGAGGGAACTTTTAACTTGAGCGCAGTGTTTTTAGAATGGCGTTTCATGCATGAGATACTGCAAGAGACGCGAGCGCAACAGTCAAACATATCCACATTTACACAGAAAAAACAATGGAAAAGCAGCGTAATCGAATAAAAAAAACCTGTGAAGAACTACTGTATGTCTGATATTTCATGTTTGCATCATGGTGACAGTCTGAAAGCTACTGTTGTTTTTACAGAACATTTACAGTTAATAATAGTCTACTGGTGCTATAGTCAGTCATTTTTTATTTGAATTACCTTGACTTTTGAAATTTTTTTAAAAGCATTTTCCTCATTATTTCTGAACACAATATGTATAAGACAAGTTTGTACAATATGCAGTTGTAGTTTACAGGTGCATCTCAATAAATTAGAATGTCGTGGAAAAGTTCATTTATTTCAGTAATTCAACTCAAATTGTGAAACTCGTGTATTAAATAAATTCAATGCACACAGACTGAAGTAGTTTAAGTCTTTGGTTCTTTTAATTGTGATGATTTTGGCTCACATTTAACAAAAACCCACCAATTCACTATCTCAACAAATTAGAATATGGTGACATGCTAATCAACTCAAAACACCTGCAAACCTGCAAAGGTTTCCTGAGCCTTCAAAATGGTCTCTCAGTTTGGTTCACTAAGCTACACAATCATGGGGAAGACTGCTGATCTGACAGTTGTCCAGAAGACAATCATTGACACCCTTCACAAGGAGGGTAAGCCACAAACATTCATTGCCAAAGAAGCTGGCTGTTCACAGAGTGCTGTATCCAAGCATGTTAACAGAAAGTTGAGTGGAAGGAAAAAGTGTGGAACATACTTTCCAGAAGGCCAACAATTCACTAAAAATGTTTTTTTTATTGGTCTTATGAAGTATTCTAATTTGTTGAGATAGTGAATTGGTGGGTTTTTGTTAAATGTGAGCCAAAATCATCACAATTAAAAGAACCAAAGACTTAAACTACTTCAGTCTGTGTGCATTGAATTTATTTAATACACGAGTTGCACAATTTGAGTTGAATTACTGAAATAAATGAACTTTTCCACGGCATTCTAGTTTATTGAGATGCACCTGTATGCATCTTTTCTGCAAAGATATTTAACAAGTGATTTGTTTAACATTTACATCATGTTGACAACTTCATGTGTGCTGCACTTGGAATAGAATTTTCTTTAACTAGAGGGTTGGTAAAGAAAAAGTTACTTGAATCATGTTGTAGTTACATTCACATTCTCAAAAAAATCGAGAATCGGTCAAACATTCTGGAAAAATCGAGATTTCTATTTTTTGCCAAGTTCAACCCAAATATTCAGATGTGTGCTGCGCATTTTATGGAGGACCATTTCCTGATCCTGGTAGACTACAATGCCGGCTGTTCTGACTCACAGCCTGTAAGTACGTTTATTTATATTTAAAGAATTTGCCACTGACCATTCAAACGCGAGTTTTGAGCAGTGTAGAGTAGCACTTGTTGTTTGTCATTTCTCCGATCACAAATGCATACATGGTTTTATGTTCATGCAGCGCGATGCAATGCAACGCGTAAAAAGACAGTATAAGTCACTATAATTTGTAATTATGTCCCCACTGGATGCAACAAATGCCATGTTTATAAGGGGTTTTAATGTTTTTGTCTCGTCGCTCCGGCCGAGACAAGGCATCACAATATGGTAAGGGGCGTATCATTTCCATCACATGCTTGAGGTATTCGGCCAATCACAACGCACTGGATAGCTGGCCAATCAGAGCACACCTTGTTTTTCAGACTGATTAGCTTTGTAAAAATCAACGTGTTTTAGAAAGGCGGGGCATAGAGGAGAAACAATAATGCACAGTATGTGGAAAATAATGTGGGTTTTTTTACCTTAAACCGCATAAACGCATTTCATTACACCAAATACACAAAATAAAGGCTGATTTATACTTCTGCGTCGGACCTACGTCGTAGCTTACGCATAGCACACCCATACGCCGTAGCCTGACGTGCATCAATTCTACGCAGACCGCAAGCGCTGTGATTGGTCTGCAAGAACCCCTCCCTCCATATGTACTTGAGTTTTGTGTGTGTTTCTGTGCACTTTAATATATTTTAATGTTACACCTTCTATATATAAAATAAAACAAAGCAAAGAACAAGTCTTATCATTTATTATACTACATAGCATTATACATCAGTAGTCATCTGCTGTGGTACAAGTCCTTGTGCAGATTGAAAGAATGCCATCATCTCCTGTTACATTGTTGTCTCCTTTTTGTAGTTTTAAATAATGATTTAATGATTTGATATTTATTTGCCGCCGTCACGGCTATAATGCTTCTCCGACGAGCCGCTTTTGCCGTGGTACTGCAGGTTACACCAGCAACATGCCCGTAGACACTGCTGACTAGCGGGTTGCATGTGTACTGCACGTTGACGCGGACACCGTCAACGTGTATAAAGTATAGAAGTATAAATGAAAACTGACGCATAGCCTACGGCGTAGGTCCGACACAGAAGTATAAATCAGCCTTAATGTTCTTTTTAGCAACATCATATGACCCATTTAACTAGGGATTACATGTAGGGTATATTAAAATCCTTGGCTGATACTGATGGACTGATCATTATTTTAATTTTATCGCCAGTAAATAGCCGATTTTAAAACTTAAATTAAAAAATAAATCATTTAAAATGCTTCACGTGGATTTAGGCACCACAAACATTAACGTGTACAGTGTGAAACAAAGATATTGTTCATGCGCTCAACAGATATGTCTTTGATTGGCTACAATGATCATACACACACACAGGAGCATTTGAAAGCTGCGTCTATCAGCAGATCCCTAATATATCTGCTCATAGACGGATCTGCTGTTTTTCTCTGTGCTTTATTGCAGTAGTAATGCTTAGCAGTGTTAAATCTACTGTCTAGTGTACAGAGAGTGTCATGTCTAACCCCCTGAATGTATCCCTCTCTTTGTCTCCGTGCGACTATTAGTGTGATTCACAATATTGTTATTGAACAACTACATTGACATACTTGTTCACACACCTGACCGGTTTAGATTATTAAAGCACCTGGGATTGTTCAGATGATGATTGACCTTACTTTATATGGATTAGCAGTCACGCATATCACTCTTCTAAAACAGTGAAGTACATTTTAAGATCCAGTAGCCTTTTTTAGCAATGTAACCAGCACATTGTTTTACCGTTAAGCATCTTTCCTTCAAAAGTAATAAATGCTTTTTTTTTTTCTTTTCTAATTTGAATGACCAAGTTTTTTCATGACCATTTTTAAGATTTAAAAATTTTAAATTATGCACTTTGCTTTTTATAATGATGCAAACAAACGAAAGATGTGGAAACGCAGCCTCTTTAGGCTGTGTGCTCATCATTTGTGTAGATAATGGCTGTTGAGTTGGTGTCAGACGGTCTCATCTTCCGTGCCCTGCAGACAGTGTTTCACGATGATGCTGGTTTGCTATTTTTACCCTGACACTTTTGAAGATGGATGTCAGATCTGTCAGTACCTCTAGTGATCCCTCGTTTGAGAGGCCTGAAATAGCCCCAGCGTATTGACAATTTACACTCCGAGCAATGAAAGCTGTCTATGTTACCGTATTTGAAATGGGCACATACTGTGATCACTGACTTTATAGGTTTGTCGTCTCAAATGTGATGACTTAATGGGCTTGCAAGTCATTGTGGAGGATGCAGTGTTAAGTTTTTGTTAGCCACAGATGGGTTGGTGCTGTGTGATGAACTGATGAAACGTGACGTAATGGAGAAGTTGAAGTCACAATTAAGCCTGTGTACATTGCCAATTGTTAGATGTGTTAACCATTACCACCTACCGTGCTTTCTCATTATAGCTATAATTAGAAAATCTTGCTTTCCTTTTTTTTTTAGCAGTAAAAATGTTTGCAACTTTGTGATCAAGACATGTTTAGTTAGTCTTTCTAAATTACATCGAAATTGATTAACTAGTAGAAAAATTTAGTACTTAAATGGACAGTTCACCCAAAAATTACAATTCTGTCATAATTTGCTTAGTCTCATGTTGTTCCAAACCTGTATCAGTTCAGTTAAATTTGTCCTTTCCCAAAAGCAAGTTGATTGTAGCAAATTACTGTGTTTTGCTGAACACCGATATTGTGAAATGTTTCAAGTGTGTGCATCTGTATTTATTTGCTGAGAAATACAGTAAAAACTTCAATATTATGAAATACTTTAATATTATGAAATATTATTGAAACAACTGTTTACTATTTTAATATATTTTAAAATGTATTTTTTTTCCTGTGATGGCATATTAATTAATACAATAAATTATTTGATTTTATTGTCATTTAAATCATTTGGTATTGGAAGTGTATTTTAAA
>NW_015508591.1:2797-3079 GCF_001515645.1 Sinocyclocheilus grahami | reverse complement strand
TGCAAGCATTGTGTGTTGTATTGGTCATCATCAAAATGGTACTTGCGTGTACTTATCTTGAGTCCCACAACCTATATAAAAATTTACTTCAGGAAGATTGCTCATTTGTGAGTTTGTTCCTGCGCATACATTATTATATGCAAGAGGAAACTCGCGCTCCAGACTGTTGTGAATGCACTCAGGACCGTTTGCAGAGGTTGTGGATGTTTCTCAGACCAGTTGTTTTACTTAGTAAGACCTCAATGTATGGTCAGGATCCACAGGTATTAATTTTATTTTGCC
>NW_015508591.1:590-1135 GCF_001515645.1 Sinocyclocheilus grahami | reverse complement strand
TTTATCATTCATGAATCCGTCCAGCCTAGTGTCTTTCCCTCTCTCTTTACTGATCACCCTGTTAATCCTTAATTTTTCCGCCCTTCCTCCCTTCCCTCAGACAGTCCTAGTTAGTTTCAGCTGAGCCTCAAGGGAACAGCGTGAGTGGGGAGAGGGATTCTGGGTCTTAATTATTATTCCTTTGCCGCTGGTTTAGGATGGATGTGGAAGCTGGATCTTCATTTCTGCGTTGGCCCTATAGTTAATTCAGCTGTGGATGCTCATAATCAGCGGTTACTATTTGATGTAGTCATATCTCTGTTCATGGAAGAGTTAAATCCTCTCAAGACTAGGATGTGGCTTCGTGAATGCATATTATAGCGTGTGCTGAAATATTAATCCACCCTAGATAAATGATGCAGATGGTGGGAGATGCCTTATTTGTTTCAGTCATATGGATTTATTAGTGCTATTAATGCTTTAAGCTTGCACCCACCCGTACCATACGACTTTTTAACCTATTCATCCTAGGCATGTGACGGTATCAAATTTTCATGTTGCGATTA
>NW_015508591.1:0-580 GCF_001515645.1 Sinocyclocheilus grahami | reverse complement strand
ACGGTTTTTACAAAAATAAGAAAGAATCAATAATGACGACGACAAAACATTTATTCAAAACAAAATCCGAGTTTAGAGCGAATGCCGGCTGTTCTGACTCACAGACTTTTTATATATAAAGAATTTGCCACTGACGATTCAAACCCGAGTTTTGAGCAGTGTAGAGTAGCACTTGTTGTTTGTCATTTCTCCGATCACAAATGCAGACATGGGTTTTATGTTTACGCAGTGCGATGCAACGGCGGGGCTTAGAGGAGAAACAATAATGTACAGTATGTGGAAGATTAATTTTTTTTAACCTTACTGCATAAACACATTTCTTTACACCAAATACACAAAATAATGTTCTTTTTAGCAACATCATATGACCCCTTTAAGTAGGCTAATGAATATTTACTTTTTAGGTGTTCAAATTATAATAATAATAGTAATAATGGCTAAGAGCGGGACAGTTATTTGGGATTTTGTTTGTTTGTGTGCACAGAATCCAGTCTGTTGTTGTTGTTTTGTCATACACGTGGTGCATGAAATCTGCTTTATCATTCATGAATCCGTCCAGCCTAGTGTCTTTCCCTCTCTC
>NW_015508590.1:20859-21122 GCF_001515645.1 Sinocyclocheilus grahami | reverse complement strand
TACAATGTGCAATTAAGCCCCTTTTACTGTATAAATGTTTTTACAAAGACATCATTGTAAGTAATACATGTGCACACATGTTACAGCATGGTTAACTATGTAGCCTACTCTCTATTTGATCCAATAAATATAGTTCTTCTAAAATTATATTTGTATCTTTAAAATTACAATTGTTATATTTTAGTTATTTACAAGAGTTTTATTTTTAAAAGTTAAAAGAAGAAATAACACAAAATATGAATATTATTATTTATATGTCATTT
>NW_015508590.1:18273-19893 GCF_001515645.1 Sinocyclocheilus grahami | reverse complement strand
ATCAAACCATTTTACTGCAGTATTTTGGAGATATCGGACATTATTGCACTTTAAAGGAGTATAAAGAACACATTTCTAATAAGAAGAAAAAAACAATGGTCGATTCTTATAAGGGACATCCCATGCAATATGCACACCTCATATCAAACCATTTTACTGCAGCGTTTTGGAGATAAGGGACATTATCACACTTTAGAGGGCTATAAAGAACACATTTCTAATAAGTAGAAAAAAACAATGGTCGGTTCTTATAAGGGACATCCCATACTATATGCACACCTCATATCAAACCATTTTACTGCAGCGTTTTCGAGATATCGGACATTATTGCACTTTAAAGGAGTATAAAGATCCCATTTCTAATAAGTAGCAAAAAACAATGATTGGTTCTTATTCATGACATCCCATGCAATATGCACACCTCATATCAAACCATTTTACTGCAGCGTTTTTAAGATAAGGGACATTATTACACTTTAGAGGAGTATAAAGATCCCATTTCTAATAAGTAGAAAAAAAACAATGGTCAGTTCTTATAAGGGATGTCCCATACTATATGCACTCCTCATATCAAACCATTTTACTGCAGCGTTTTGGAGATAAGGGACATTATCACACTTTATAGGGGTATAAAGATCCCATTTCTAATAAGTAGAATAAATGAATGGTCAGTTCTTATACAGGACGTCCCATACTATATGCACATCTCATATCAAACCATTTTACAACACGATGTACTCGTGACATCGTAAAAAGAATGGCATCTACACTAATATTAGTCTGTTTCTTTCTTTTTCTGTTTCTCAGTCCATATCCAGATCAGACGGAGGATCAGCACCAAGAGCTGATATCTACAGCCCTGACCGTCATCGGAGACCAGAACATATAGATGAGACCCAGAGACAGATCACGGGAATCAGACACACACACACTCTCATGCACACACATACACAATAAATCCTTTACTCAATCTGACATAGCTGCGTTTGGAATTTAACTGGAAATTAAGTGCTGGTTTCGTCTTTATGCACACCTCATATCAAACCATTTTACTGAAGCATTTTGGAGATATCGTACATTATTACACATTAGAAATGTGGTCTTTATACCCTTCTAAAAAGTAGAAAAAAACAATGGTCAGTTCTTATAACGGATAACCTCATATCAAACCATTTTACTGCAGCATTTTCGAGAACTGGGATGCTTTTACACTTTAGAGGGCTACAAAGGCCCTATTTCTAATAAGTACAAATAAGTATGGTCACTTCTAATATGTAACGTTCTATTCCATAGGCACACCACATATGAAAATATTTTGCTGTAGTGTTTCAAAGATATACAAGATCATTCCAATTTAGGGTCCCATAAAGACCTCATCTCTAGTAAGTATGAGAAAAGTTTTTTAAAAGTTAACACAACAATAAATAAAATACAAAATGGACAGCTATTGTAAGGGATCTTTATGGACTAACAGTCCATAAACCTATGCATTTTATATGGACAGTATACACAAACTCTTTAAGAGAATGTGATCGATAATTTTTGCATGCATTTAATATACATTTTTGGAAAAATAATGTGCTACAATGTGCAATTAAGCCCCTTTTACTGTATAAATGT
>NW_015508590.1:9187-17121 GCF_001515645.1 Sinocyclocheilus grahami | reverse complement strand
TCTAAATTAATTAAATTGTATGAATTATTATTCATTATAAATATTTAAAATATACATTTTATTAATGACATTGTTATTTAGAATCGATGTATTATTATTTATTGTATTATTTATAATAAGTCTATCAATAACAGTAATGATCATAAAGTTTTTATATTAATTACACATATTTCTGCAACTTTTTGTGTATTATAACATATATATTTCTTGTTTTGTAATAGTCAGTTTGTGTTGTAATACGTAATTAATTATTATATAATGCTTACTTTGTGTTAGTAATTGTTCTTGTGAGGCAACAATAATGCCACCTCAGGAAATTACATGTTGTAGGTTGCAATAATGATAATGTTGTTTTTCGCATTCACAGAACATATTTCTTTCCCACATTTGGAAAGGTAAGCATACATTTGGTATTTTTAGTAGTAGTGACCACGAACACTATGTACATACTTTTCAACACTTACTTTAAAATGTATGCATTGCACAGCTTTATAAACAAAATATCAAACTAATTAGTATGTGTAAACAAATTAAGCTGGAGTGTTTCTATGAATCAAGTGTGTGTTTTGCCCCGAGGTAGTCTTTCTGTTATTTTTAACAAACTGTGATACATTCACTCATTTCATAAATGTATTTAGTCAGTTCTCCAGAAGTTCACATGTGTGTCCTCTTTTTAACTTGTGTAATGCCATGAAAGTAATTCATTTTGTGAAAGTAGCCAAAATGTTCGAATAGTTGCTCCTGTATATAATTGTTGCTTTTTCTGCCCACATCCAGCAGCGTAAAATAGAGCTAACATTCAATGACATTCAAAATGCTTTACAACCATATGGCCAAAGAACACACGAAAGTGCATATCCATCCAGTGGCACTTGGGGGAATCTTTGCAAAGACTTGCAAATTCCGAATACCACTACCAACAGGATTCGGCTTAAGAATGCATGTCTTGCAAACTTGCAGGTAAATGTGTGTGTATTTCTATGTAAGTATGTGCGTGTATATATATGTGTGTGTGTGTATATATCTTCCTCTATATATATCTATCAATCTGTCTATCTCGAAATTACTTTATTTCGACATAAAATTGTTAAATAAATAAATACATCTCTAAGTACCTAAAAAGGGAATATATATATATATATTTTTTTTTCTTACATAAAACATGTTGTTAATTATTTTTTTGTTATTTTTTTTTGTATAGAACACACATAAAAACAGCAAAAAGTTGAGGAAAAGTAAATGTTTACAAAAAATAAGAAAAAATAAACAAAACAAAAAATATGACAGTACATATAGTATGTTGTGGAACAACACATTTTTGTGCTGATTTTGATTGTTAAAGTGAAGGAATTTATACAGTTTTATAGCATTTTTATATTATTGTTGTCTTTATATACTTTTCATTTACAAGGACACTTGTACAGATAGACTTGCACAGGCTTCTCAAGGTGATTTGATTAATGAAGGAGGAGACATATTGATTTCCGGTTCACCCTTACAGAAGGTTTGTGTTTTAATAATGCAACATTCAACTTCAAGTGCATTGGATCGCAAGCAAGTACATTGTCATTGCTGTTTTTTTAAACATCTTCAATGTAAAGAATTTATCACTCTAAAGTTTGTTTGCTGCCCTGTTTAATTTAGAATTTCCAATACACTTTTCCGATTACACCTTCTGAGCCACAAGGCAGCAATGCTGACAGTGACAGTGGAGAGGCTGTTGCCCCATCTCCAAAGGTTAATACTTCTGCTCAAAATTATTATGCTTTTGAGGATGTATTCAGATTGTTTGTCATATTCCTGTGAATATGTGCTATCTGATATTTCTATTTTGATTCATCATCTGTCATTTGCACAATACTGTATATTATGTAGAGGTCACATCTGGACAGCCCTGCACTGGCATCACAAAGTGGTTTGATTGAAGAAGGAGGAGACATTGTGATTTCGAGTTCACCCTCACAGAAGGTTTGTGCCGTAATAATGCTACATTTCCTTTTAAGTGCATTGGGCCCTAAGCAAGTAGATTCTCATCAGTCATTTTTTCCGATTTAGATTTTCCAAAACACTTTTCCAGTTACACCTTTTGAACTACAAGGCAGCCATGCTGACAGTGACAGTAGAGAGTCTGTTGCCCCATCTCCAAAGGTTATTACTTCTGCACAAAATTCACATGCTTTTGAGGATGTGCTCTTTGTTGCTTATACAGTTGTGACTATTATTTATATATTCAATCTTTTTTTTTTTGATTCATCACCTGTTTTATATTATTGAGAACTTTTCACTGGATAGCCCTGCCCAGTCATCTCAAAGTTATTTGTATAGTGTCGAAGGCAATAAATTGAAGTGCATTTCTCCTTCAGTCAAGGTCAATGCTCCTGTGGCTTAAACAGTTAGTTAGAATGTTTGTGCGCCAACGTCTTAAAAGTCCTTAGTCAACCACCAAACTATGCCCCCTTTGTAATTTTAGAAAGACACTTTTGCTTTCGTTACCGAAAATTATTTATAACATATCTGCAACTTAACGTACTGCAAATGTTTATTGTCTTTGAGAAATTACATTTAAATACACAACACAACTACTGTTTACATGTTTACAGTTACTGTATTTTGCATTACATTTATTGAGATTAAAATATTTGTCCTCCCTTACTTTAGCATAGATCTTTAAGATGAACAGTAAAGCAGATATTATAAAATTATTTTCAATAAAATAAAATAATTTTCAATAAAAATCTAACTTTTCTTTCACAGGACATGGGCACACATACTGACACAACATCGGAAGACAATAATGTCAGTAATGATGAACTCCTTTTCCGACACAAATTGCCAAGGCATCCTTGTTTTTTTTATGAACAGAGAAATCTGGAGAGACCTAAGGAAAAGGCAAAAGCAGTATCAATTCACAGATCTTCAGTGGACAAATGTCATTTCAAAAGGCATACAGTCAGTACACCCCTACTGCAGTATTGCCTTCAAAAGACACCATGTGACGATCAAGGGATCTAAACGAAAGGGACCCCTTTTCCACTGCTTGGGGTACTGTACGTTTGCAGACTGCCCTGTCTGTGTTGAAGTCACCATATCACACGAAAGTACCCTGAAAGCAATCGTCACATTTCAGGGTGATGAAGTGTGCCACAGTCTAGAAGAACTGAGAAGACGACACGTGCGAGCTGATGAAAGGAAAAATTTGGCCAAGCAATTACAGTCCACACTCCCAAGGGCCCTATACTTGCAAAATCTCGAAAACATAGAAAATGTGTGATGGGTCCCTTGTTTTACTTCAGGCTGTTGCCTGTAGTTTTTGTAGAGTATCTCTTGGCCAGTTGCTCCAAGTCTATTATGACATTGTCACTGGGAAGTTGAAGGATGAGAAAATGAAGGTACCAATTCTTCATCGGTGCTTGAGCCATGTGATGAGGAATGCCAAAGTCTTCTGTAAGAAACAGTAAGTGTACATTAGTAAAGGTCCTATTTAACTCAGACATTATGTTTATCATGCAATGATTTTACTGAAACATTGCTGTCTTTTATGAACCATCCTTCAAAAGAAAATTAAACCTCTTTTAGTTAAAAACATCCACATGGTTTCTAAGGGTACATTGCTTTTCTCCCTTTTCATATCACAGTCCTACAAAAATGATTGAAAATGTACTCGCAATTGCTGTCCCACAACAAAACATGAGGGCATTTCAATTTAAATAATGCCATTTTCAGAAGTATCCACATTAATGGCAGTTTAATAAATGTTTCTATTTTAGTGGTGTTGTGCTTAATTGGCAGGACAATTATTTTCATTGTCCTATTGCCAAGCATCTGTGATGTTCTTGCATAGAACAGATGGTTTTTAAATACTTTTACAATTGTTTACTTGACTCATTCAAAATCTGTGAGAAAAGTTGAAAATGAATTTCTGGAAATGTACATACTGTACTTACCTGAACCTTTTTTTCTTGCAGTTCCCCCAAAAACTACCGACTGTCAATGCATGTATTTGGCCTGTTGACATCTGCAGCTACATTGGTTGAAATGGAAGACATTCTATTTAGCGTGGCAGTTGTCTTCTCAAGCCCCCAGTGCGGTGAGAATGTGGAGAAACATTTTCTCAGTCTTCAGACCAAGATGCTAAACATGGGCATTTCTGGTGATCTGACAGAAGTTACAGAGGAGGACTTGGAGGTATTTATATGTCATACATATATGTTAGTTAATAAATCATTATTGTCTTCTTAAATGTGAATTTTGTCATTTCTGTGGAAGTATCAGCACAAAGGGAGACATTGTATAATACTTAATGAATAAACAGAAATATTTAGAATTTTTTTTAACATTACATATTTCAAAGACATACCCAACACCATGCGTGGGTGTGCATGTTAAGAGTTAATTTGTAAAGCTTTGTATGAAGATTTGACTTGCATAATGCATAATACACATAATACAGTAATACTGAAAAATGGCACACATCCAATTTTTATAAAAGAATAATGTGATAAATTGTCAGCTCGACATGGGACCTACACCTTTTCAGAGGCACTTCGAGTACATCATTGCCGAGGCACCTGTGCAGGATGAGGGGGAGCCAAATGAGTACTATTCTCCCACATTTATGCCAAATCTGGTGAAGCACTTCCTGCCTCAGGCTCCTCTCTGGTCCGCACTCATGCTGGGTAACTGTACTATGATTTATTTATTTATGTTTTTTTGTTTGTTTGTTTTTTAATATGTGAAATTTCAGGTTGTTTATTGGTCTTCTAAGGCGATTTAATGAGATGCTGCTCACTGCAGAGCTACTGGGTGGAGCTACACTTCCAGGACTGGGTCAAGCTCCACCTGTTTGACTCATTTGGATCTGCAGTGACCACTATACTGCTGTGTTTCTGTCAAAGTGTCTAATGCATGATAACTGTGAGACATTACATAGGTATAAAAAATAACAAATAAGCAATATAATTACATTAATAATCACAATGTCCTGAACACAAAATATTTATTTATATACACATTCAATGTATTATATTCATAACCATAAATGACCATTCATTTCAACTTTCAGGAGATTTGAGCCGCCATGGAAAGGGTCCTGCCTACCAAAATCTGTCAAAGAAGTTTGAGAGATGCTGTCAGCTGGACACACAGGTCTGTGCTTCAGTGCTTTAGAAAAGCATCTGTTCTTTAAAACTTTATGTGCATGTTTTACACATTGTGAGAATTTATTTTATTTTATTTCTTTTAGAATTATACCAGTGACAATAAAACACAAGGCATCATGGAGAAAAGCCAGTGGGACCTGAAGCGTGTGCGCTTTCAAAGACGTCGGTTCACAAGGCTGGACGATTTTGTCCATATTTATCAAAAAACACATAGTGCCTTGCTGAAGGAGTTTTCAGATTCTATCCGGGGAAAAAAAGTATTAATTTCTCTTGTAAATACTATGATTGCCTTGAAATATCATTTCATAAAAAAATTACATAATCATGTATTCAATAGTGTCTCTAAACATACTTTTCTCTGTAGAGACACAAGGTGGACGTCGAGCGCTGGAGACAAAGGCAGTCCAGGAAAGGCATTTATGTATCACCATTACTAAAGGCTTTTCCTTTCAAGAAAACCAAAAAAGTAGGATGATGTTAATATTTTGTATACCTCAGTATTTTGATACAGTCCATACCACAGAACAGCAATCCTTATGATATGCGTAATGTACTTTTTTTTATGCAGCCCAGACTGCTGACAAAGACAACTGGATCATGGGCAACAAACAGAGAAGAAATCTGTGAGCAAAACTTGGTAAGAACCATACACTATCATAGAACAAAACATATTTGTGTATGAATTCGACCAGTTATTTGTTCATTCTACAAACGACAGTGAATGGTGACAGTGAAAGCCTTTTATGTGTTCTGCGTTGCATTCATTTGTGCTGAAATGCTAAAACTATTATCATACTCCATTTTACAATTATGTATACTGTAGTATAATTCAATATAACAACTTTCATTTACACATAATTATTCCTTTTTGTGAGTCGCATATCATAATTCATGGATTTAGTCTTTTGACTAAAATGCCATATAGTTTTAGTCATATTATAGTCATTCAAATTGTTTTAGTCGACTAAAAATACAGCTGATTTATTCAACTAAAATCTACGGAGTTCGGTTAAACTGTAATACATTAAGCATTTAAGAATCACACAACTGTTGCTTGAATACTGTACATGACTAAACTGACATTTTTACAGAATTGTGTGTGCTTTTTGACTATTCAAATGCAAAAAGACACAAAATAGAGCTCAATTCTGTGCTCATCAGGGCCTAACGCATACTTTTTATGGTTCTAGTGAACTATAATAATCCTGAGAGTAAAATCTATTTATTGAATAATATGTCAAATAATGTCCTTTGTCTCATTTTTAATTGTCGACAAAAATGGCATCGATGTAGATTACTACAGAACTACACAAATGTGCTGTTCACAAGCGAGTGTTCCTTTTTTTATTTTTTTATTTGTATTTTTTTACCAGTAAGATACAATTCACGTTTCAAAATGCAGGTGAACTCTTTAATGTCAATCATCCACCCAATTCATGTTTCGTCACATATATTTTTTATTCAATATATTCAGACTTTCATTGCATATACTGTATTAAAACTTCCATTCAATATATTAAAACTTCCATTCAATATATTCAAACTTCCATTCAATATATTCAAACTTTCATTCAATATATTCAAATTTTCATTCAATATATTCAAACTTTTACTACTACATTACTACAGAATACTTATTTTGATTTCAAAGATGTGTGTACAAAGAAGATGTAACACAATGAGTATTTTTATTATTAACAAAAGTGTTAACATCCTGCTTCATATCCTTAATTTCTGCCTGTTCTTGTAGTCATCAAAAGCTTCTACTGGGCAGCCCAAGTCCAAAGAAAAACAAGAGGGTAATGGCAAAGTAGAGTATAACACTTCACAGGTAAGACTAGGTGAAGTTGAGGCAAATTTAAGGGTATGATAACAGACTCCTACATTACTCATTTGTCACAATGACATGTAAATGTTGATTCCCTGTTTGTCCTTTCAGCCATCAAACGGTTCAGTCGGACAGCCCAAGTCCAGAAAAGAAGAAAAGGACAATGTCACTGAGGCCACAAGTCACATCCCAAATGATGACACTGTGCAGGTAAGTAATAATAATAATTAGACATACAAAATATTGTCCTTACAAAAAACTGTGTTTTATATTATGTTAATAAAAAAGACAGGTAGGAAACATATGTCCTTTTTTATCATCTGTTGTGCAATGACGTGTTAAATGCAGGACAAAATATGGCCATTATTGATTCTTTTCCCACCAATGTCATTTTTTCAAGGCTCTCTGGAGTTTGAAGGACACTGAAGTGGTGGTTGCAGTGATTCAGTCGATTGGCAAGGATAGGACATATACACTGCACGACAAAGACTTCAAAACCCTGAAACCACACAACTGGTTAATTGGGGAGGTAATCATATTATGAATTTGTTTAAAATTGTGTTATCAGTTAGATATTTAAGGAGTGAAAGACAGAGCACTGTAAATGACACATGGAAATACTTTTGAATACATTTTATAATTATTTTTTATGTAAAAGGACAGATAATAATATTTTTGGGTATGAAATTATGTGGGGGAAAATTCACATATGAATAAATATGAGATTATGTGCTTATTATTGTTAACAAATTAACTTATTAAACATTACCAAATGATTAACAGAATGTAAATTGAAATGCTTACAAATGTCATCAACCTTCCAATTCATATAATCGTGCATTTTTTTTTTTTTATTCTTTAAATGATTTTTACATGGTTTACAATGATTAAAAGCTTCATTAATGAATCATTAACAATCATTATATAATGCTTAATGGATCATTAGT
>NW_015508590.1:5185-8800 GCF_001515645.1 Sinocyclocheilus grahami | reverse complement strand
ATGTTGTGAAAATATAGCTTAATTAGTCATTTTAAGCACTTCACAAATTATTCATGTTAATATATTCATTAACTCATAATCACAGATGGTAATTATATGGTTGGTCAATTTACATTACATAATGATCTGTTAATCATTTGTTAATGTTTATTAGTTCATTAGTTGACATTAACAAGCACATTATCTCATATTTCTAGATATGTGAATATATATTAAGTAATGATTAGTTAAACAGTATATAATGTTTTTTAATGATTTAATAATGAAAGTTATTATAAAGTGTTACTGAAAAAAATTATGAAAATGGATTATATAAATGTTGACATATTTAAATACATTATTAAATACATAATTACATGTGCAAATTACTAAATAGCTAAATAAATGGTAAATGACTGTAATAAATAGTTAAATGCATAAACAAATCCACCAATAGCTCAAGATTATATTAATAAATATTGTTTAAATATTTCAATAAATATAAATTATACAAATTATTACAGAGATAAATTACTTTTTTAATAATATATAAAACATTTAATTATTTATTGACTCAGGAAACAAATAAAAATGTATTATGTTTTCATTTTATCATTTGTTTGCACTAATTTGAGCTATTTAGCTATATATTGTTTTATTTCACTTTTTTAAAAAGTAGTTTAAGTAATAAACATTTAAATCAATATTTTATGTTTTTTTTTGTCATTTGCCACTAAATATGAAATGTAATTAATATATGTATCTACAAACAACAAATGTGTAATGATTGCAACTGATTATAATTCATAAATACTTGCATGATACAAAACTGTTAAATGATCAGTTCCTCAACTGGAAGCCTGATGAGTGAATATACATTTCACGAGCTCTCCTCAAATATAGTCCTGGAGGCCTGAATTTAGCTTCAACTTGCCTCAACAGACCTGCCTGGAAGTTTGTAGTATGCCTACTTAGATTACCTAGTTCAGGTGCATTACTTTGGGGTTGGAACTAAACTCTACACAGGCCCTCCAGGAGCAGATTTGAGGAAGCCTGCATTTGACAAATTGTTATTTATTTGGTTATTTATTAATGGTAAAGCATTTTAAGGGCATAATTGTAATGGTCTTGAATGATTGCAATGCTACTTTCAAGCACTCTTGAATTCAAAAGGCTATGGATGAAAACTTTTTCTATTCAACCACTACTCTGCCGGTGTTGTTGTATTTGGGGAGAGGTCTGCATTGTCAAATCACAGTTTAGGAAAGGTGATACTTTATAATTGTTATTCGATAAAGAAGAAAATATCAGAAGGACAAGTTGATTCGTAACATTTAACTATTCTGCAAGTCAACTTTGAAGACTACGATGCTCTCATCGGATTCATTAATGTAGACGGAAACCACTGGAAATTTCTGGTGTGTAAAACCATTGTCAAGTTGCAGACATTGTAGTTGATTAATTATGGAAATGGATAAGTGACCAATGACATGCTTTTACTAGTATCTCAACAGGAATTTGCAGAAAGTGTTTGTGGTGGATCCCCAAGGGAGTGAAGAAGAGAAAGATTCTCAACTTGCTGCCAAAAGATTCAGGTGTTGTATTTTTTATTATTATTATTATCATACAGCCACAGACCCCCAAATATGATCACCCTTGTGAGAGACCCGCATCCTGGAATTTAAAAGGCATCTGTCTTTTATAAACACCTAATAAATTGAATAAAATTAAAAATATAAATCCAAAATGAGTGTGAATTAAGTTTCGTTATTATGAACACTTTCGTACTCACTATAGCAAAATACTGCTAAATGTATTATTAGTTTATTTGAATGTTTATGTATATTTATATAGCAATTAATGTAATAGCTGGATAACTGAAATGTCAATCACACTTTAATTTAACTGATATGTCAATTCACTAATTTATTTTATTAACTTAGAAGCGTAAGTTATTTTATCTGATTAATTACGTGTTTTAATATTTTTTATTTCTTAGTTTTCTCTAGGTTTGAATCTTTTCATTTATACAGTTTTCTGTTGTACAGGTTTTCAACATTTTAAGCTTACTATTTTTTTTGTTTGTTTGTTTTATCTAGATTTTAATCTTATTTGTTGTCTTCTTTATGTAAATATTATGTAGGGAATACTCCAAAATCAATCAAAATGAAATCATTACATAAATGTTGACATATTTAAATAAATCATTACATACACAAATGTTGCTCTAAATTGATTTTAATATTGAAATATGTTAAAAAAAAAATTACATGAAGACACGCACATCATCAATAACATAATGAAATATTTAAATGCAGTATTAAATGTAGAAATAGTTCATTAAAATAGCAAATTACTCAATTAAACATATAAATAAATGTTAAAAACTGCTTTAGTTATTTGTTAAATCAAACAAATAAATGCATATACTCCTTTTCATTTTAACATTTGTTTGAATTAATTTTAGAAATATGGGTTGTTTTTTCATTAAAGCAAATTATATAATTGAATGGTATATTAAAGGATTTATAACATCTGTTATATTAATATTAGTAAAATCTTAAATATTTCAAAAACTATTTATTGATTATATTTTGAGAAATTGTATTAATTAATAAAATAAGTCATTCGTCCAGTTACTCTCTTGTGTCCCCTGTTGATTCCATGAACCTCAGTTTGAAACTCCTGATATAGTCTCATTCACACAACTCTGATGACATTTCTTTTTGATTCAGTATCAGCTGATTGTGAACTCTACACGATGCTTTTCTCACATACCTGTAGGCAGTACTTCAACATGCGTCAGATACTGCATGCTAAGACAGACTGGGTGGATGTGAAATGGACACATGGTGTTTTGAAGCACACTAACCAAGAAGACGGTTACAGCTGCGGAGTTTATGTCATGCAGGTAACCAAGCAATTTGCAGTGGCGGCTCGTGGGTTTTAAAATAGAGGAGGCACACTAATTGTATTGGTCTGGGGATCCCTGCCGATTATTATTATTAGTATTAGTATTTGCTTAACCACTTTAAAATGGCTTTTTTTGGTTGCTTTTAGTCAGAAAACGTAAAGGAAATGACACACATACAGCAGGATAATATAACTTCCATTTAATTAAGCCGCGACTGCTGTAGCCTATCCAGTTTAGGTGTGTTTTCCCTTTATTTTTAATTTGTGTATATATATACTGTTTTAATGACAGCTTGGTAAATCTTTCGGCGGTCAAATATTCATTATCACGACTCATCATAAGTACTTGGTACATTATCAGCACAGCGGGAGACATTCAAACTAATATCACGTCATTTACGTCTCTGTGATGATTGGTGGATATCAGAAGGAGGCTGGCCTGCCTTGCTAGGGTTCTGTTCTCAACACTTCTCAGCGCTGAAAGTGAACACTTGATGCTGATTGGTTAATTTTTTTACCAACGGAGGCACAAGAGGCACTTCTCTATCATTAGCGGTTGCAATTACATCAGCAGATTCGGCACATTCGCGATAGAAAAGCGGCACTTTCCAACTTCAGTAACGTGTTATGGTATTACAGCTGTGAAATTACAAACAAAAACATACACATTCTGAGACATGAACTTAAGGAATTGTGAATTTTATTAATATTAAATCGTCCTCC
>NW_015508590.1:4157-4454 GCF_001515645.1 Sinocyclocheilus grahami | reverse complement strand
TCTATCTATCTATCTATCTATCTGTCTGTCTGTCTGTCTGTCTGTCTGTCTGTCTATCTGTCTGTCTGTCTGTCTGTCTGTCTGTCTGTCTATCTGTCTGTCTGTCTGTCTGTCTGTCTGTCTGTCTATCTGTCTGTCTGTCTGTCTGTCTGTCTATCTATCTATCTATCTGTCTGTCTGTCTGTCTGTCTGTCTGTCTGTCTATCTATCTGTCAGTCTGTCAGTCTGTCTATCTATCTATCTATCTATCTGTCTGTCTGTCTGTCTGTCTGTCTGTCTGTCTATCTGTCTGTCTGT
>NW_015508590.1:3423-3991 GCF_001515645.1 Sinocyclocheilus grahami | reverse complement strand
TCTATCTATCTATCTATCTATCTATCTATCTATCTATCTATCTGTCTGTCTGTCTGTCTGTCTGTCTGTCTGTCTGTCTGTCTGTCTGTCTGTCTGTCAGTCTGTCTGTCTGTCAGTCTGTCTATCTATCTATCTGTCAGTCTATCTATCTATCTATCTATCTATCTATCTATCTATCTATCTATCAGTCTGTCTATCTATCTATCTGTCAGTCTGTCTATCTATCTATATATCTATCTATCTATCTATCTGTCTGTCTATCTATCTATCTATCTATCTATCTATCTATCTATCTATCTATCTATCTATCTATCTATCTATCTATCTATCTGTCAGTCTATCTATCTGTCAATCTGTCTGTCTATCTATCTATCTGTCTGTCTGTCTGTCTGTCAGTCTGTCTATCTATCTGTCAGTCTATCTATCTATCTATCAGTCTGTCTGTCTATCTGTCTGTCTGTCAGTCTATCTATCTATCTATCTATCTGTCTGTCTGTCTGTCTGTCAGTCTGTCTGTCTATCTATCTATCTATCTATCTATCTGTCAGTCTATCTATCTATCTATCTA
>NW_015508590.1:0-2942 GCF_001515645.1 Sinocyclocheilus grahami | reverse complement strand
TCTATTCGTATGTTAAAGTTTGAACAGTTTAAAGAGAAAACTGATTTGTAATATTGTGATTACAGTGTTCAACCCAAAGGAACATTGCTCCTTTTGTGGCCTACATTCTCCTCCTGGATGTGTGGATCTGAACACATGGGTTTGTGTAATTTTTAATAGCAATTGGCTAATTATATTAGCTATTACACATAGAGCCCCTGTCATAAATTATAAAATTAATTACATAATTAGTCAAACTGAAATGTAATGCTTTTGCAATCGAAGTAACATTATTGCAAATGTTATGCTTTAATTTGTATAAAAACATAGACTGTATAAAAAATTTTTTTTATTATATGTTTACATTTAGAAAGCTATATTTGTTATTACTGAAGTGTTAAAAATGTAAGAAAGCCTGTCTGTACCTTTCAATGTATTATTTTTTGCAATATGAAAGTATAAAAAGGTTAATTATCACTTCTCCCCCAACCAGATTCAGTGCAGCAAATGTGAAAGGTGGTTTCACTTTCAGTGTGTCAACATAAAAAAAGAAGACCTACACAAATTTAAAAGAAGAAAGTGGTTGTGTGCAGTCTGTGAGTAAAACAGACTTACCTACGTGATACTCCAAAGTTGTGTATATCAATACATATTTTTATTTGATTTTTTTACTTAATTTTATAAATTTTATTTTATTCACTGACTGTTTGTTGTTGAAATGGAGACACAACATTGCTTTCCTTTTTGTAACAATATATACATTTTAATCAGATGCATCATTCTTTCATTCTTTCTGTTTGCATAAAATGACCTGAAATGATCTGAAATTTATTTGGATGGGCTCCTGGAAAAAATTCTAAACAACTGGGAAATTTTGAACAGGTACATTTTATTGAACTAAATGAAAGTGGCAAATGAAAGGTTGTGAAAAATGATGAAAAATAAATAAATGACCAACATTAGTTTTGAACATACAATTCCCTATGCACACAGGTAGAAATGGAGAAAAGAGAGGTAGTGAAATATGTTGTTTCTGTTTTGCTGAAATTAGACATATCCCAGGTGAAAAAGAAATATTTTTAAATTCTGCTTTTTCAGACATACTTACTATATTTAAATTATACTATACTAAGTGCATATTAAATGTATTATTTTGAAACAACTTTAAGTATATTAAGTGTATTTCAAGATATGTTTAAGTTTGATTTTAATCTATTTGTAATATATTTAATATTTTGAAATTGTGTTAAATTGGAACCACTTTAAGTATATTTAGTGCAATTTAAGTGTATTTCTTAAAATACATTTAAAATGTCCTTTTAATACTTTATGAACTACAGTTAAGAGTATATTTGAAGCATCGTTTTAATGTACTTCAAGTACACAGTTATACCGGCCTTACTAAAAAGTACAGAATTTTACATCAATGAATAAATAAAAATTACAATGCAATTTTCTGAAGAAAAAAAACATAAAAAAGACTGAAAAACAAAGTGCATAAGTGAATAGCTGTGTGTGTGCAAAGACTGAAGATGATAAAGTTCAAGCAACAGAATAGGGAGGGATGGAGGGGGTTTTGGAGGTGGACAAGGAGATGGCGTAGGGATGGTGAGAGGCAAAAGTGCGGGGATGATGGCAGGATGCGGCGAAGGGATGGTGATGGGAGGATGACGATGATGCCCTGGCAGCTTAGATGGTGTTTGGCACATGGCACAGACCCAGAGCATCCCAGTGCTGACAACACACGGCGGAATCGAGGGAGCGAGTGTAGATGGTGTGGCTGCCAACATCTGGGGGCCGACCGATGGAGACAGAGCTGGTGGATCTGAAGGCGCTAATGGAGCTGAGCGTCGTCGCAGGTTCCGGAGACCTGGGCACAGCCTAGTCGTCCTGACTCCTGGCATACAATATTTTGCACCAGAGCCTTGCAGCTTTAGAAATAAACAAAATAGAAACAAAATTAAATAACAGATTTTTACATGAATGACTGAAAGCAAGCACAAATTAGCCAGCTGGAATGGACACATGGTTAACGTTTTTATGCTGAGAACAATGTACCTGGTCGGTAATATAGTCAAAAACCTTCCCAGCCTCAGCAGTTTCAGATGTACTGTATGCTCTCATATAAGCAACCCTTCTTACAATTTAATCTTTGTTCTTATCTGTAATGAGAAATATATATTAGAAAATAAAGGCGATAAGGTTGTCAAGCTTGAACAAATATAAACACCAATCAACGAACACTACCACAGTTGGCTAATCAGCTCAAGACAAAGTAATTGTATGTTCATAATCATGGTTTTTCAAAGATCATTAACCTCATTACAATGAAGCCAAATTGTTCAGGAAATCAGAAATAAATACACAACTTCATTTTGCAAATAAAAGAATGTTAATGTTGTACATGTTATAATGACTAATTTTATTTTATTATTTTCTTTCTACCAATGCATGTGTCAAAAACACGACTGGCACAGACAAATAACGCTAATTAAATCTTCACAGTGAGGTTCCAAAAGCCAGATGCCATACACGCTTGCAGAAGCTGGTCAAAATAAGAACATACCGCTATATTTTCTAATTAATTTCATAGTTCCCCCAAAACAATTTGAATTCTGTCATCACTCACCCTTAAGATGCTCCAAACCATCTAAGACTTTCGTTCATCTTCAAAAGAAAAGCTGAGATATTTTAGTAAAAATCTGAGAGATTTATGTCCCTCCGATGAAAGAAGATTCACCAAAGATGTTCACGTTTCAAAAAGTTGAAATCGCACTGTCTTCCACTTCAAAATAACACTGTTTTTATGTCTCCATCTCCATGATGGAAAAAGTTATTACAAAAACAATGATAATTTTGGCCGTGCAATTCCCTTTTCCAACAGAGAAATGAAAAGTTGTGAAAGTTGCTTCCCATATGTAAATACCCTGTTTTTAGGTCTCTGTCTCCCTGATGGAAAAAGC
>NW_015508589.1:18495-19276 GCF_001515645.1 Sinocyclocheilus grahami | reverse complement strand
GGAATCGCATTGTGTTGAATCAAATCGGATCGCACTGCATCGTAACGGGTGAATGGTATCGCATCGGTAGTTGCTTCCTATGTATCTTTAATGTATCATATCATTGGCTATGCATCGAGATGTGTATTGTATTGGCCTGAGTCATGAGATTCACATCCCTACTATACAGTGCTAACATTCGTTTTGCAGGTGTAAAATTATGAACAGAAAAGCTAAATTACTGTTTTTATTGCCCCAGTCTCTTATGTAATGTAAGCACATTGACTAATTTATTCATTTAATTTGCTTGAAAGTAAATATTATCAATTAAATCCTGAAGCCGTTATGTTTGCTTTTCATTCTACACCTGCAAAATCAGAGTTATGGATGTCTACACAAGTTTTCAAGTGGCATTTGCAAATTGTATTTTTCCAAATAGGAAGCTGGAAAATCTCAGCTTTCTGATCTGGATGAAACTGGCAGAGGTCACGTAAAACCAGTCAATCATATTAGAACTCGCCAGTTGATAAGTGCTTTCCAGTTTTGAGTGCAATATCCATCTGATGGTCGTCTGAGGCTACAACTATTTTGGATGCCGTCTATGCATGCTCACTTGGTTTTGGACCAAAGCTAATAAGATGAAGGCTTGACAGACTTAACCTTTATCAGGAATAATGCACTGCATTGTTCTATAACTTACTTCATCCAAAACGCCTTCAAAATGGGAAAATAAATTTTAATCATGCTGCAGATAACCTCCTGGTAGAAAGCACTATCTAAACGACACACTGAACTACAGGGT
>NW_015508589.1:14116-18485 GCF_001515645.1 Sinocyclocheilus grahami | reverse complement strand
ATTGCTAATTACAACATTGAAATAAAAACATCAAATCCGCAAATTAGTTTGAAGAACCAAATTACCCAGAGATCAGTTATCAGGATCAGGCTATGATTATTTCCGTCTGAGGCTACAACTATTTTGGATGCCGTCTATGCATGCTCACTTGGTTTTGGACCAAAGCTAATAAGATGAAGGCTTGACAGACTTAACCTTTATCAGGAATAATGCACTGCATTGTTCTATAACTTACTTCATCCAAAACGCCTTCAAAATGGGAAAATAAATTTTAATCATGCTGCAGATAACCTCCTGGTAGAAAGCACTATCTAAACGACACACTGAACTACAGGGTTAATTCTTCACACTAAGAGAGCATCATTAATATCCCCTCTTTGGCAATGCCTGTCACAGAGAGTGTGATAAAACATTGTGGATGCTATCATTTTAAAGCCAACTCTTAAGACACAGCAGGGATTGTTGTATTGGCACATCGCGATTGCACTGTTCTTTAAACCGCTGTGCGCACACCATGTCCCCTTTTACTGCATCTGTCAGCAGCATGACATAGTCTCTCCAGTGGGCGTTTCATTACAGATAACAGCGGTTTGCAAGTAAAAAGTGCCACTTTTAACTGTTTACTGCATCATGCTTTCTTCATCTGAACGTTTTGCACTGATTAAACATAGAACACTAAGGTTATCCATGGTTTCATCAAACTGTATTGTAGAATAGATAGATGGCTTTGGGTAAATATTTATGAACGAGTTAAAGGGAGTTAAAGTTAAAGACATGATACCAGGAAGTGTTCTGAGGTTATTAGGTTAAGCTGCAAAATAACCCGTCATTATATCCTACATGTACCAGGACCCAGATTTTAAATTGGACAATCCTCATTGATTTTTTTATTTATAGCTAAATATGACTATAAGTTTTCCTTTTATTGATTTTTTTTTCAAACAGGGGTATGAAGTGTTTGAGTAATAGTACTTCACTACTTATGCATTGTTTTGGGGAATCAATTTTTCAAATATTTTTTGGCCTGCTGCTGCGGGACACTAAACACAGTCGAGCTGCTCTTAACAGTTGAAGTAGCACGTTTCCATCATAATTGATGTTTGTCTAAATATAAAATAAGGAGAAGCCTAAAACAGGCCGATGCCTATGATGTGAAAATTGGCCAGAAGTCTGGCCCAAGAGCGTAAATAAGTCAGAGCCCATTGGGCTCGGGCTGAAATGCAGGGCTCTAAAGTGGATATTCACGATTCCCGATCACTAACCGTTAACCAACAAAATTAGAACATTAAATTAGATTTAAATTAAATTAAAAGTTAGTACATGCGCAAATAGCAGCACAAACATCAGAACTATAAGGATTCACACATCGTCACATCACGAACCTGCAGCGCTTCTGTGTAGGGAGAAAAACAGAATAAAACAGCATATATAAAAGGAATAAAATAAACAGTTCTAAACTAACATATTTCACTTGAATAACGAACATATTAACCACACCAAATAAAAAAACGACACGACAAGTCTACACGAATTCCGTTTCATTTTTGTGATAGAGCCGCAAGTTCAAGGAAACGTCTCTGGTTACGTATGTAACCATGGTTTGCTGAGAAGGGAAAGAGACACTGCGTCCTCTAGTGGTCGCTATGGGGAACACCTTCAGCGTGACCGGTGTCTGAAGCCTACATCTAAACACGACAATAACATTGGCCGGCGACAGCCTATGATGTCACTACTGGCGCGACCACAGTATAAAAGGGCGTCGGGAGAATACATCATCCGCTTCTTTGTCTGAAGCTTGCATCAGAAGCATGGAGAAGCTTTTAGAGGATGCAGTGTCTCCTTCCCTTCTCAGGGAACCATGGTTGCATACGTAACCTGAGACGTTCCCTTCCGTGGGAACTTCAAACTGCATCCTCTAGCGGTCAATATGGGGAAAGGTATACCCACGCTGCCATGCTGAGAGGAGTGCATGCCAAACACTAAGGCAAGCACTAAGTACCAACTCGACCAACATAATGGGAGTTGCCCCTGACAGCTGTCAGTGACATTATCCCCATCGGCCAAAGGCCTGAGCTGCATACGCCAAATAACTCACCTGTTAAGGGATGGGCTTGAGGAAGCCTGAACCCAGGGCAGAGCTCAAGGCTTGGAATCAGAAACAAAAATATTCCTTTAAGGGGATACAGCCAAGCATCTAAGATCATAACTGGACCCTGGCCTGTCACCCAGGTTGCTATCGTCAGCTCTGGATGAGCTTGCTCAAAGGAACTGACTTGACAGATCCTTGGTAGCAACACCCTGCTCAAGAAGGTATCAGCAAGGATACACAAGTGGAGTGGGGCCCAAGGCAAAACCGGGGCCTGAACCAACTCAGAGAAAGGGTACGAGGCTGGCAGCACGTAACCCATACCATACAGGATTTTAGAAAAGTGCGCAAGGTGTCTAGTGTGCACACTTACCACGATGTGGATTTTAGAAAGTGCACAGAAGCTCAGCATGTGCACTTACCATAACATGGATTTATCAGGGAAGCAGAAAGGGGGTCTAAGCACTTGGTGTTGCTGACTCACGGAGCCCTGGGGAGCGGAGAACTCAACACACGGGATGAGAGGGAGAATCAAACAGCATGCTCATAGGTAACCCTCTAGAGTGAGGGGAGCAACGCCATGCTCACCCATAAGGGCAGCCTTGCAGGGAGGGAGTAACTCAGCTCATCCAGAAAGAGCGGTCTATAGCCCTGGGGCAGACTTCTTAGCTCTCCGGTAGAGAGGAGAACTCACATGTTCTGCTTAGGAGCGGCAAGCTCATAGATGACCCTCCCACAGAGAGAGGAGCACTACCACGCTCAGAGAAGTAGGTTGACCGCAAATGGGCAGTAGGAACAGGATACAGCTGCGAAGGGAATCACATGTTCCGTCCGGGAGCAGCAGGATCCAACCATAGAGGCAACTGACCAAGGAGGCGACAGAGACGGGCCTGACAGTTTGGTATAGCTGCACATGGAGTTCTCGGGAGCATCTACAAACTCAGGTAAATGTTCACCATGATGTCACTCACCTCCCCTATCAGTAGTCCAGCGAATGCATCATGATGAGCACGAGCCGTCTCCTCGTGAGTCGAGCACGTTCAATTCATGCTTATCTCTCACAAGAAATAAGCAATGAATGCAACGAGCACAATCAACACCCTCGAGAGCTGAACGCGTTTGCTTTTCACCAGACACACACAACACGCATGCATGTGTGAAACAGCGGGTAACCGAGCAACGCCTCTGGCGAGAGAACATGCACTCCTAGCCATGCTTAGCTTACTGCTAACATAAACAAATGGTCAGTGAAGACGAAGAAGAGGATGACGTATTCTCCTGGCGCCGTTTTATACAGTGGTCACGCCGGTAGTGACACCATAGGCTGTCGGCAGCCAATGTTATTGTCGTATTTAGATGTATGCTTCAGACACCGGTCACGCTGAAGGCGTTCCCCATAGCGACCGCTAGAGGAGACAGTTCGAAGTTCCCTCGGAAGGGAACCGAGAAGGCTGAAATCACACCCGATTTGTTTTCTTTAAATTGACTTAGGCGTGCATAAAATTGGGCTACTGATACACATGTTCAATGGATCTGGCTACTAATGGAGAAAAAAAATTAAATATTATATTATATTTTTATTATTAAATTTATAATTAATGGCATGACTGCTTCAGTTGACAGAAATACGGGACGCATATAGTAACTGCTGAAATGTTTGTGGGGCAAATCTCAGGTAAGTATGGGCGCTCATGGTATGCATATTCGTACACCTGCAGGTGCCACTGATCTGTACTACATTTGAATTCTAATCAAGTCAAGTCACCATTATTTATATAGCACTTTTTACAATAAAACATACACACAAATAAATTAAATATGTTTTACTCTATAACAGTTTCATGTGGACTTAAAAGTACAAAGTAGCCTATACATGCCATAATTACTTAACTATGTCCTTGATGATTTTCAAATAAAGAAATTGCATTTTTCTATACCCTAATGTCACTAACACACCAAGTAACCATACCCATATAAGTTTAACTTTGTTAGATTCAAAATGTCAAACCATTGTAAAGTCATCTGCTGCTAATTGTTGCTGAAAATATAAACACGTCAGAATATTGTTTTCAGTTTAACATCTGCTGTGTCTGACAGGTTCTTTACAAATTTTTTACATCAGTACAAATTATCTGTACTTAAGCACAATACGTACAGCAATACAATAATACAAGTTAAAAAAAACAACAACATATCTTTAGACCTACTGTATTTTACTTCACCTGTTTAATGCTTTTTCCTGTCGTATTTTAGAGCTTTGCCTCTTGTGCTCCTCAACTGTTC
>NW_015508589.1:1339-13652 GCF_001515645.1 Sinocyclocheilus grahami | reverse complement strand
AAAGTTAGTACATGCGCAAATAGCAGCACAAACATCAGAACTATAAGGATTCACACATCGTCACATCACGAACCTGCAGCGCTTCTGTGTAGGGAGAAAAACAGAATAAAACAGCATATATAAAAGGAATAAAATAAACAGTTCTAAACTAACATATTTCACTTGAATAACGAACATATTAACCACACCAAATAAAAAAACGACACGACAAGTCTACACGAGTTCCGTTTCATTTTTGTGATAGAGCCGCAAGTTCAAGGAAACGTCTCTGGTTACGTATGTAACCATGGTTTGCTGAGAAGGGAAAGAGACACTGCGTCCTCTAGTGGTCGCTATGGGGAACACCTTCAGCGTGACCGGTGTCTGAAGCCTACATCTAAACACGACAATAACATTGGCCGGCGACAGCCTATGATGTCACTACTGGCGCGACCACAGTATAAAAGGGCGTCGGGAGAATACATCATCCGCTTCTTTGTCTGAAGCTTGCATCAGAAGCATGGAGAAGCTTTTAGAGGATGCAGTGTCTCCTTCCCTTCTCAGGGAACCATGGTTGCATACGTAACCTGAGACGTTCCCTTCCGTGGGAACTTCAAACTGCATCCTCTAGCGGTCAATATGGGGAAAGGTATACCCACGCTGCCATGCTGAGAGGAGTGCATGCCAAACACTAAGGCAAGCACTAAGTACCAACTCGACCAACATAATGGGAGTTGCCCCTGACAGCTGTCAGTGACATTATCCCCATCGGCCAAAGGCCTGAGCTGCATACGCCAAATAACTCACCTGTTAAGGGATGGGCTTGAGGAAGCCTGAACCCAGGGCAGAGCTCAAGGCTTGGAATCAGAAACAAAAATATTCCTTTAAGGGGATACAGCCAAGCATCTAAGATCATAACTGGACCCTGGCCTGTCACCCAGGTTGCTATCGTCAGCTCTGGATGAGCTTGCTCAAAGGAACTGACTTGACAGATCCTTGGTAGCAACACCCTGCTCAAGAAGGTATCAGCAAGGATACACAAGTGGAGTGGGGCCCAAGGCAAAACCGGGGCCTGAACCAACTCAGAGAAAGGGTACGAGGCTGGCAGCACGTAACCCATACCATACAGGATTTTAGAAAAGTGCGCAAGGTGTCTAGTGTGCACACTTACCACGATGTGGATTTTAGAAAGTGCACAGAAGCTCAGCATGTGCACTTACCATAACATGGATTTATCAGGGAAGCAGAAAGGGGGTCTAAGCACTTGGTGTTGCTGACTCACGGAGCCCTGGGGAGCGGAGAACTCAACACACGGGATGAGAGGGAGAATCAAACAGCATGCTCATAGGTAACCCTCTAGAGTGAGGGGAGCAACGCCATGCTCACCCATAAGGGCAGCCTTGCAGGGAGGGAGTAACTCAGCTCATCCAGAAAGAGCGGTCTATAGCCCTGGGGCAGACTTCTTAGCTCTCCGGTAGAGAGGAGAACTCACATGTTCTGCTTAGGAGCGGCAAGCTCATAGATGACCCTCCCACAGAGAGAGGAGCACTACCACGCTCAGAGAAGTAGGTTGACCGCAAATGGGCAGTAGGAACAGGATACAGCTGCGAAGGGAATCACATGTTCCGTCCGGGAGCAGCAGGATCCAACCATAGAGGCATCTGACCAAGGAGGCGACAGAGACGGGCCTGACAGTTTGGTATAGCTGCACATGGAGTTCTCGGGAGCATCTACAAACTCAGGTAAATGTTCACCATGATGTCACTCACCTCCCCTATCAGTAGTCCAGCGAATGCATCATGATGAGCACGAGCCGTCTCCTCGTGAGTCGAGCACGTTCAATTCATGCTTATCTCTCACAAGAAATAAGCAATGAATGCAACGAGCACAATCAACACCCTCGAGAGCTGAACGCGTTTGCTTTGCACCAGACACACACAACACGCATGCATGTGTGAAACAGCGGGTAACCGAGCAACGCCTCTGGCGAGAGAACATGCACTCCTAGCCGTGCTTAGCTTACTGCTAACATAAACAAATGGTCAGTGAAGACGAAGAAGAGGATGACGTATTCTCCTGGCGCCGTTTTATACAGTGGTCACGCCGGTAGTGACACCATAGGCTGTCGGCAGCCAATGTTATTGTCGTATTTAGATGTATGCTTCAGACACCGGTCACGCTGAAGGCGTTCCCCATAGCGACCGCTAGAGGAGACAGTTCGAAGTTCCCTCGGAAGGGAACCGAGAAGGCTGAAATCACACCCGATTTGTTTTCTTTAAATTGACTTTGGCGTGCAGAAAATTGGGCTACTGATACACATGTTCATGAGATCTGGCTACTAATGGAGAAAAAAATTTAAATATTATATTATATTTTTATTATTAAATTTATAATTAATGGCATGACTGCTTCAGTCGACAGAAATACGGGACACATATAATAACTGCTGAAATGTTTGTGGGGCAAATCTCAGGTAAGTATGGGCGCTCATGGTATGCATATTCGTACACCTGCAGGTGCCACTGATCTGTACTACATTTGAATTCTAATCAAGTCAAGTCACCATTATTTATATAGCACTTTTTACAATAAAACATACACACAAATAAATTAAATATGTTTTACTCTATAACAGTTTCATGTGGACTTAAAAGTACAAAGTAGCCTATACATGCCATAATTACTTAACTATGTCCTTGATGATTTTCAAATAAAGAAATTGCATTTTTCTATACCCTAATGTCACTAACACACCAAGTAACCATACCCATATAAGTTTAACTTTGTTAGATTCAAAATGTCAAACCATTGTAAAGTCATCTGCTGCTAATTGTTGCTGAAAATATAAACACATGTCAGAATATTGTTTTCAGTTTAACATCTGCTGTGTCTGACAGGTTCTTTACAAATTTTTTACATCAGTACAAATTATCTGTACTTAAGCACAATACGTACAGCAATACAATAATACAAGTTTAAAAAAACAACAACATATCTTTAGACCTACTGTATTTTACTTCACCTGTTTAATGCTTTTTCCTGTCGTATTTTAGAGCTTTGCCTCTTGTGCTCCTCAACTGTTCGTACTGCTTTCTATGAATGTGCCTTTAACAATGTCTAGCTAGTGTACTGTATGTCTCTTTTTTTTCTTTAAAATTAATGTAAAAAGAGTTGCCCTAAGAGTAAAAGTTCCAATTCATCTTTTTCAGAAAGTAATGATTTTTTTTTCTCCTTTTATGATTTTATATTAAAGAGAAAAACAAAAGCACTAGCAGTGCTTCCAGAAACTGTTATATAAGCAACTATCACATATTGCACATCAAAACAATATGGTATTGCACAATACAAATTTTATAAGTAATATAAAATTTAAGCACGTCCTTTGTAGAATGGCCCATTTTCACAGATGGTGTGTTTCTGCTTTAATTTAGCTAGGTAAAACTTTTTCACATTTTTACAATAATAGACATGCTTTGATGTATGTTTCTATCACTCTGTTGTATTCATGTATTGATTTGGTATTAACAAATCATTTTATGAGTGGATTTTTTATTTTTTTCCCCAGTTACAAAGGTACAGGGATGGAGAGGACACAGTAGCTGGGTTTCTATCCAAAGTGGCACATTTAAAGGGATAGTTCACCCAAAAATAAAAATGATCTCATTGATTACTTACCCTTGTGTCGTTCCAAACCCATAAGATCTTTGTTCATATTTGGAATCACAGTTGATCTTCATGAATCAGGTCACACCACAACTGATCATCCAGAATCACGTTACATCACATTCGTTCATTCAGAGTCCAGTCATTTCCTGTCTGTGGCATCCAGACCCTTAGAGACTGTTCCGCAGTATCCCAGACTGGTATCCAGCATGGAGGACCCACCATTGGTGTCTGCACGCGCAGCTGGTATCCCCAAACCTGTTCACTCTAGCCCTCCTGTTCCTGAACCTATTCCTCTGTCTGTTGCGCTTCCCATAATGGGGATCGCTTTCTGGAGTGTATGGGCTGCATACACCACCACGGAGAGACAGCGGCGCCTAATATGACGTTTCCAGAGGTGGCAGCTGATGCTGCAGAACCTCCCAAGGTAGTGGAGCTCGCTGCTGTTTCCCCAGAGGCGATGGTGTCCGCTGCAGCTTCTCCAGAGGTGGCGGCGTGTGCTGCAGAACCTTCCGAGGCGGCGGCGCTCGCTTCAACTCCTTGTATGGTGGTGGCGCCCAACAAGGCACTCTCAACCTGTGATGTTTTAGTCACAGGAACCATTACTGAACTCATCCCGTATCCCGATGGCCCTACTGTAGAACCTCCAGAGGTGGTGGCATCCACTGCAGAACCTCCAGAGGTGTCAGTAGTATCTTATTATGAACTCTCATCTGTTCTGTTCTGGCCAAGGAGGCCATCTATGAACTCGCTACCTGTCCTGTCACGGCTAAGGAGGCCGTCGGTAAACTCTCTGCCTGTTCTGTTCCGGCCAAGGAGGTCGTCAGGGAACTCGTTGTCTGTCCTGTCACGGCTATAGAGGCCGTTTGCGAACTCCCTGCTCGTCCTGTCACAGCTATAGAGGCCGTTTGCGAACTCCCTGCTCGTCCTGTCATGGCTATGGAGGCCATCTGTGAATCTTCATCCTGTCCTGTCACGGCTATGGAGGTCGTTTGTGAATTCTTTGCTTGCTTTGTTCTCGTTTGTGAATTCTTTGCTTGCTTTGTTCCGGCCAAGGAGGTCATTTGTGAACTTTTGTCCTGTCCCGACCCAGCCAAGGAGGCTGCCTTTGAACACTCAGCCTTGTCTATCAACCCCAATTTTCTGTCTGTGTTGTCTGTCTCTGCTCTCTCGTTGTTACAGTCTCCGCCATGGTCTCCTGATTGGTGTGATTCACCATGGGGGTCTCCTGTTCCTTCTGCTCTGCCTTGGTGGTCTGTCTGGCTCTGGTGGTCTTCTGCCCCTCCGTGGGGGTCTACTCTCTGGCTCTGGTGGTCCTCTGCTCCGCCGTGGTGGTTCTCTGCCCCGCCGTGGTGGTCTACTGTCTGGCTCTGGTGGTCCTCTGCTCCACCTGTACTTCCGGCTCCGCCCTGGCTCTCTGCTCTGCTGGTTCTGCCTCAGTTCCCGGTCTCTCCACTTCCATGTGGACCTGGCCCTCCATCCCTCCCCCTGTTCCGCCTCCACTCCACCGGAGGAGGGGGGAAATTTTAATTTCCTTCCTGTAGACAGATTTAATTGGGAGTTATAAACAACTGTATGTGTGACACACAGCATTACCTGAGACTGAAGATTCACGTGGGAAGAGTCCCATGACCAGTGCAACAGTCATCAACAGATTGACAGCTATGTATACAGTGTACATATGTGGATTTTTGTATTGACCTTTACCAGATTAAACATGCTTTCTTATAAAAATGGACATGATTCAGCTGATTTCTTATAGAAATGTATAAAAATTACATTATGTAACAATGTGAGCTGAACTGAGGTTTATTTATGCAAACAATGGAACATTTAATCCATCCATCTATTTTCAAAATGCTTATCATTTATGTCATTATTCACCCGTATGTAGTTTCAAACTGATGTGACTGTATTTAAAAATACAAAATTAGTGGAAATTAGTGATTACTTCTAAAAAGTCTGCTTCTCCTTTTGTTATAGAAGAACTCCATTTAGAACATGAGGGTGAAAAAAGGATGACAGAAACATAATGTTTGGCTATTCCTTTAAAAAAGTGTTCCTTTAAAAAGCTAGCATGCCTATACATTTTAGCCATTAAGAGTAATTAATCATCACTGGCTATGTGCTACACGAGGCCTCCTACATTCCCCTTAAAAACACTGACAGCATTTACTCCTTAGTTATAACACACAGGAGAGTACTTGTTTTTCCTGTCAGAGGAATACATAGCAAGTTGAGATGACTGCACACACTGTCTTGACATTGTTCACGATGTGTCACCTCATGCACTTACATGATGGCTGTAAGCAATATTTATGTTATTGTAGATTGTTATTGGCCTCTGCCTGGTCCACCGAGGAGAACTGCTAATGCTTCTGAACACAGAGAGGTAAATAGCACATGAATGAACTAACAAGGTCTAGAAGACCATAACACTGTATTTGTTAAGAAACAGTGCAATAACACATTAGTAAGTTCATACTTACAGTGATGACAGATAAAAACAGCAGAATTGACTATTATTGAAGCTTTCTACATATTTCCATAATTATTTGCCATTTAAATTAACAATTGACTATTAATGTTAATGTCAGACCTGCAGAACACACATGAAGGATTATCTATCTCTCTATCTCTCTCTCTCTCTCTATATCTACAGGCTTGGATGGTTTCCAAAGCAATGGAATGTAAAGGTGCATTCTTTTTCTTGTCATATCTTGTTATAGATCTCAGATTTTTTTGAAACAAAATGGCTTCTCTTCTGTGCACTCCAATTGTGTTATGCCATTAGATTATGTTGCTTTAGAAACCACACAAGCCTGGACCACCTATCGCTTACAGAACAGCCGAATAGCTATACGCTCAAAATGCGTCAGTCCATATCTTGACAATTTGATGGTATTAAGCTATGAACCACAGAGAGAAAAGAAAGGCCATTCTCAGATCAAAAAATGCTTGACAGAGTGTCATGACATACATCTTACTCAGTGAGAGCATTTTCTCCATTGTATCAGAAGCAGCACACTGAGTTGAATATTTGGCTTAGGTATGCCAGTCATTGGATTTTCTTAACTCACAGGTGGTAAATACGTCTAACCGTATCAAAATACCACATATTTCTACAGTATTCCACATATAATTCCATGTATTATGTCTTAGTATATTAGTAAAAACTAACAATTCATTTTTATTTTTTACTTTTGACCGTAGACGCATTAAATTAACAAAAAGTCACAGTAAAGACAAATTCAAAATAATATTTTGATTTTAATTTCAATTTTCAATTTAAATGATAATCTTTTGAACAAAGAATCCTGAAATATAGAGATGATAAAACATATTTTTAATTGTAATAATATTTCACAATATTACCATTTTAGACTGAAAGGAATCTGTCTGATGACTACACAATAGTAGCTTAACTAATATAAAGAAAATGCCAGAATCAGAAACATATCAGAACTGAGAAGGTAATTTTGGCAGTAATAGTGTTATGAAAACTTCTGCCCAACAGGAAACAGTTCAATAAAAATCAGAATTTAATTCAGAGTCCAAAGTAATGAAAAACAGAGCTTTACCTTAATGACTTCTAGATATCACACATCGTTGACCTTCACAAATTATGGCTACTGAGGCAATGGCACCAGAAATAATAATTCAGACAATTCACATTTTCTTGGCTTGAAATGAAGTATCAAAAATAGGCATATCTAGCAAAAAGAATGAGATGACAAGCCCTCTACATTTCAGAAACTCAACCTGAATTAATATTGAATTGTGAGGAGCGAAATTGTGTGGTTAACATGTATTGAAGAAAACCTTCAGTAAATGAGGGGTCACATATTACTAATACAAATGTAATGCAACATCTAAATCACCTCCATTTAAGATATTTCCACAAAGTTGAGAGTGAAAGGGCTTTAACATTTTAACAGTAGGCACACCATCAAAATCATTTTACAAAAGGAAGTTATAAAATCATAAGAAATGATGGGAATATGGACTTCATCTTCTGAAAAGAAAAAAATATATATTGGGACTGGCTTAAATTAAGACTTGAGGCATCTAATGTGTCTAAATACTTATTAGGCCACTGTATAATAGTTTAGCTCACACTCTCAATCCATGAAGACCACATATGCCTAAACAGATGGGGAATTCTAATGAGGATTGTATTAATTGCTTTATACATCTCTCATTGGCCAAACTGTAAAGCATTTGCCCAGAGTTATTGAAGTCTCAGACAGCCTCATATCCAACTGCAAACTTACAAGTGACACCAGGATTGAGGCTGCCATTGTGCTCGTTATGCTCTGGGTCAAGAGGTCAAAATATATTGAAGACAGTAATATCATTCTGCAATTTGCCCGTGAGGCTGTGACCATGAGACCCTTGGAGGAGATTAAATGAGAAAGCATTCTATATGAAGCCATTGTTGTGGCCAACGGTATAGGCACAGAACCAAAGCTAGAGGTACTGTACAAGACAGATAAAGAAAGTATCTTTATGATGAGCTGGTAAAGGAACGGTGAGGAGTGAGGTGGGGAGGGGAGAGGAGCGATTGTGCCTAGAGCAAGAGGTGTTCTTAAAATGATAGCGTCAGTGTTTTTTTTTTCTTTTTCTCCAAAATTGCTCTGATACCACTCACAAGCATAGAGGTGAGCAGGGAGTAACAGCATTTTAACCAATTATAAGTCAGCTACAAGGTGAAATCCCAATGATGCGTGACCACCATCCTCATAATGCCCCGAATATGCACTGTACAATTTTGGGCTGTCCCAGGCGAAATGTGACCAAAGTAAAACAATCATTCCTCATTGGTCCTCAAATTGTGAGAGAGGTTGAAAGATGGCTGTTGTGATAGCCTGCAGACATTTTCTGACAGTGTCAGAAAGGATGACCATCTCACAGTGTGTTTGCTGCTACAACCTACATCTACTGACTAGCCAATAAAAATGCATCATCAAATGACGTATTGATCAATGTGACATGGCACTAAAGTTTAAATACCTTGGAGGCGAAAAAGAATAGTGGTATGTGGAAACCACAAATCACAAAGTGCAATTCATCTTGCTCTATTTGTTTACCATCAACCAGATGACATTTTTCTATACAAACTTGTTCAATAGAGTGTCATCCTACAGAATACATACAAACCCAAATTGATTAGATCCATGCCGCACAGTACTGACGTTCGTTTCTTGAACAAACTTCTTTTGAACCGGTTCTCAGGAAGTAACCAGTTGAGCCAGCCACAAATCAAACTGAATTAACTTTAGTTTCAGGTTTATGATGTAGCACGTTAGTCTTAAAAAAAGCAACAAATGAGCCAGTTCAATCAACTGTCGAGTGTCAAAATTTGCTGAGGATTCTGACATTATCACTGTGGACAGGAATGAGCCACATGCACAAGTCAAATATCACTATAATAATTAGATATTACATATAAGTTTGTAGAAAAACAATGTGTTGCACGTTTTATTTGTGTAAAGAGGAGTATTGGTGATATTTATTTTGTACCACATTTGCAACTGCTTTTTATTACTTAATTAGCAACACAACAAAACAAGTTGTGTCATGTTATAGGGACTACTGAACAGATTTCGAAGTTCACTTTAAAACGCAGAGCATTTAAAATAAAAATAAAGCTTTGTAAACACTTGCATTTTTACAACACTATAAGTGTGTCCCATCCGGTAATGAAAAGTTCAACACACACACACACACACATGTTCCAAATACAGGAAAATACATCATAAGTAGTCAAATGTTCAAATCGCAAAAGACCGCAAGTGTGGGTATTTGTACAAGGCAATTGTGGTAACTAATGAAGAAACCTCTCAATTCAAAACCCCATTCCCTCTCAATTCAAAACCCCATTCCCAGGCATACACAGAATATAAATAAGTTAATTCCTAAACACAGGCTAGGTCAACATATGTAGGTAAGAATCCTAAAACTAATGTCGTAACCATCACAAAATTCCACAGATGAGACTTGACTTTGAATGACCTGCATTCATCTGATTGGCATCTCCTATGAAAGATAAGTTGCTTGACGTTCTTTGGAAAGGAATAATTTACTACTTATAATCAACACTGCATACAGAACTTCCACAGTCCTCATAGTCCAAGATCAGCACATAGGAGACAGATGAGAAACTCTTCTCACAGACAAACAGAAGATGAGTCAGTAGAATCTCCAAGAACACCAGACGCTGACTACTGTATGCATGAGAGGGCTGCTTAAATGCAAGTTCAAATGAGGTGCTGACGAGTGCAGTGATCAGGATCAGGTGTGGGCGATTGATAGCTGTGGTAACAGCTTGGCTGTGTCCGAAAGCTGAAAAATGCTGCCTTCGAAGGATGCATTGCAAGGTAGGAAGGCATCAAGGCACATCCAAATTCAATGTTAGTTTCACTTCCTGTCTTCTGAGACGCGGTCATCTAATCAGTTTTTGAAGGCAGCATATTTGTATCCTTTGCTGCCTTTGTTATCCCACAATCCTGTCTGTTCCATTCCGTGACACTGGTTTATTCACCAAGTGTATAGTCTAAATGCAGATATCGGCCACTTTTATATAATATGTAACTTGTCATAAAAAAAAAAAGGATATAGTCAAGAAATCGGAATTGAGCATTAAGACCTGCAGTGTAAATGTGGCCTAACATACTTTTATGAAATATTTTTACAGAATATTTACTGTAATCAAACTTTAAATTCCACATTCTTCAATTCAAGGCATTTTAATTGTCCATTAAGTTTCTTTGATGCCAGTATGGATAGCTTCTGTTGTATCTAATTTGTAAATGGCAGGGAAAAATGCATGAATGAACAGATGCCAGTTAACAATATTAAGGATGACTGGGGAAACATTCATTAGAACCTTTTCCCCAGAGTGCTGTTTCACGAGTCCTCATGGTTAATGGTAAACAAACTTGGCTTGCTGTCCTCAATAGAGTCTTGAACCCGAAGCTCCACTTGAGCTCAGAGTTCAACCTCCACATTTTGGTACTACATAGAGAGATAATAACATAAATAGAGGAGGAGATGGGGAGATGTAGGGATGCCGGGAGAATTGATGCTGGGATGGTGCAATGAGTGCTGCTTGTATAGGCTCGTAATGATGATTGACTGAAGTATGAATGTTTAGGCTCCTCCTGAACCTACGTTTGGAACTTAAGTTAACAGATGGATTTACTCACTGTAGTGTATTGCTGCTCTACAGTGTCAAATAAAAGGATTTGGGAGATATTGTCTATGATTTTGCAACAAATAAAATGTTAATATTTCAAACATACAATCTTTGACCAAGATCCTGCAACTACATTAAAAAATGAATAATAGTAACTGAACAAACGGATTCACTTAAATTGGTCATTCTAAAAAAACAAAAGTGTCAGTGTAAGATAATGTTTTAGATTACAAATAACATACAGAAATAAAGTAATAAAGTAACACTACTAGTTGCTGGAGCAAATGCCTACTGTCACGGTACTGAAAAATACAGTTAGCAGCATTGCTACTGTTACTTACTATCTCCACAACACTGTGCTGTATACTGTATTATTTTACTTACAGGCATCAGCTTGTACATACAGTACACAGTTCAGAATGAAAAGCCATTATTTTCTTGACAGGAATGAAATGGGATGAAACAAAACTTCCACAGTATTTATTTCTGTTTGCTGCTCTTTAGCAATAATGGACAAAAGGGCAATTATATGTGTTTGCTGTATGCCAAAAGAATTTCAACCACCTCTGGTTGATTTTTTATATATTTTTTTTGTCGTTGTAAAATACTTCATACAGAAATAATATGTTTCTTTCATGCTGAGACATGATTGATTCACAGCTACTAACATTTCTGTCTGGGAGGCTTACACTAACATATAACCCTCTTATTCAAGGTTTTAGCTATTACGATGCTGCTGCTGTGTTGGAGCGCTGAGAGAAGGAGCGAGGAGACACAGCGACGTGGGGGCATTTACAAGGAATAATCTTTAATTTACAAAAGATTAAGACATACACACATAGCAGGGGAAGGGTCTTGTCACTTGGCCAGGCCTCTACGGCCAGAGCCCTATAGCCCCCCAAAAAAAATTCCTTGGGGGAAATTTCGGGTTCTGAGGCCCTCCATGGGCTTAACTTGGGAACAGGAGCCCTCTCTGGGCTGGACTTGGGAACGGCCAACTGGCTTGACTTGGGAACGGCTGGCGAACTTGATATCGGAACTTGATATCGGAACAGCCAGCGGGTTTGACGTTGAAGCAGCCTGCGGGCTTGAGAGTGCAGCAGCCGGCGGACTTGACTGCTGAGCGGTTGGTGAGCTTGAGAGTGCAGTGGCCGGCGGCCTCGACTTCCAAGTGCCTGGCGGGCTTGACTGCCGAGAGGCCGGCAGGCTTGACTTAGGAGAGGCTGGAGGGCTTGACGGCGGAGCGGTTCTGGATCGGGGCTGGACGCTCTCCAGACACCGGAGGATCCCTTCCCTTCCATGGGGGATGGTAATTGGCCCCAATCCAGAGCAAGGAATTCAGAGTGGCGTCGTCTAATGCAGTCATAACGGCGAGCCCGCAGAGTTCCCGGGCATACTCCACAAAGGGAAGATCTCTGCGGGCTAGGGCGACGAGTCTCATGGCGGTTTCCATGATCGCGGGGGTGGGTGGGT
>NW_015508589.1:0-903 GCF_001515645.1 Sinocyclocheilus grahami | reverse complement strand
ACACCCACCTACTGCCATTATAAAGCTTGGAAGAGCAAGGATAATTTTAATAAAATCCGATTGGAGTCGTCTGAAAGAAGAAAGTCATACACACCTACGATGTCATGACGGTGAGTAAAAAAGTTATAACGGGAAGTTATTTTGAATGTTTGTAACCAAAACAGTTGAGGAGCACCATTGACTTTTGACTTTCATGTTTGGTTACAAACATTTTTCAAAATATCTTCCTTCGTGTTCAACATAACAGAAATGTATACAAATTGAGGGTGAATGACAATTTTCATTTATTGGTAGCTGTCCTATTAACAAAACACAACTTTAATAGTGTATGTACATATGTGTGTTCAGTTGTTATACAGTTAATAAGTAATTTAATATTTTGTGTTTTCCCAGCCATCCAGTGAAATTGAGGATGTTGTGAAAGAAACTGACGAGGGCATTCTGATTTTAACTGAGGAGCAGCAATGTCATGTGCTTCCCAAGGAATAACACTTTAAATACAGACAACCATATCAAATGAAAGAGTTCAAGCAGGCAAGTTCAATTTTAATTTTTAATATTTAGATCTTCTCAGTGTTTCCCATACATTGATTTATTTGTGGCGCCCGCCACAATATCAAAACTCACAAATAGATTTTCCAAAAGGCTTTGACTTCGTTGAATAAACATAATCACTGCACGTGTCAAAGTCGAAATCCGATGCGGGTGTTTTTATATCACTGTATTTCTGAAGGAAATAGTTTGATTGTCATTTCATCTTGCCTGTAATGCCTGAGCAGCGTCTGTGAGTGCAGGACTTATTTGATTACAGCCGTTACTGGGGAATCTCTCCTGCTCTACAAGCGCCTCCTGCTGGCTGAGAATGAATTTGCATATACAGTGGGTACGGAAAGTATTCAGACC
>NW_015508588.1:20255-21136 GCF_001515645.1 Sinocyclocheilus grahami | reverse complement strand
CCCCGGCGGTCCAGGTCCTCAATGTAGAACGTGATGAGTTTGCGGCGTTCTTCTGGGACGCAGTCTAGGACCAGGTAACGTTTATCATTTTGAAGGACTTTCTCAATATCTTTTAGGTGCTGGTCTGACTCTTGGATCAACTTCCGTGATCTGCAGAAAATATGAGATAGGAGTTCAACAGCTTTAGAAAATAGAAGTTAAAAAAAACTTGATTATCATGTTCCTAATAGGGCTAATTACATTTTAACTTAAAAATAATATTCCGTCATCATTTGCTCACCCTTGTACATTCTCCAGTCATGCAGGTTTCAAGAGACGAGAATTTTTGAAAACGAAAGGAGCGTGCGTACCTATACGTGATGAATTTGGTTTCTTTCAGGAGAGTTCTGAAGTCAGCTTTGGCTGTGATATATTTGTCCTTTATGTAATCTTCAAATTCCCGTTGTTTCTTCTAGAAGAGATGAGAGAAAGATAAGTCATTAATGTTGATGACAAGGCAAAAAAGGCAGTATGTCAACTAAACAATTCAACTTACTCGATCACTGCTGGAGAACTTGATGCAGCGTGGGTCATCTTTGATGATCTTCTTCATTTCCTTCCATGTGGTTGTTAGGGTGATCTATGATTAAATAGTTACATAAGCAGCATGAACACATGGATAACCCAGATACATACCATAAGGATCAAATAATGAAATAATCAAAAAAATAAATTAAAATAAAGTTCAAATCAAAATTTGACAATGGATTTTTTTTATGACTGGTACTTTATAAAAGCTCAAAGGTCCAGTAACAATACAAAAATTATATTTTTCTTTCTTTGTACAGATAGCCATCTATTAAAGTTTTTTGGGTGTTAGTATCAATATGTTAGTCTTAAGG
>NW_015508588.1:9596-12041 GCF_001515645.1 Sinocyclocheilus grahami | reverse complement strand
ATTGGTGTTTGCGCAGTTGTCAGGCAACTTATACATTTAATGAATATCTGAATGTAAAATATAGAATGGGACGTGCTCGATATTAAATGTTGGCGATGCATCCGTCCACCAGCCATCAACCAGAACCATTTTTTGTTTTATTTCGGCTAATCTCTGCTCTGGAATTGCACAAAACACTGCAATGAAATAATTTCCTGAACTATATTATTTGTGTGGAGGCCAGAGACGGGATCCATTAAAGACAGACACAAAGAGGAGAGCACAGGGGTGCTAGCAGAAAAAAATACTGTATTAGGCAGAGCAAGCTCACTTTTCTGAATAGACAACTAAACATGTAATTTACTAGAGGTTCTGACCAAATGTTAATTGCTGCAGTCTATTTAAAAAAAAATAAATCCAATTAATTTGAATAATTTTTGTATTTTTTTTTTAACCAGTTTGATTGAATTCAATGACTCCCTCATAAAGTCTTCACTCGCTTCATAACTGGATGAGTCAGTGTTTTTGAACAAATCTCCTGAAGAGTGATTCAGTGACAAATACATATAAGTCACTTGTTAAAGATCCACCGAAGTGCTAAACAGGAAGACAGGACGGGACATATTGAGCAGCCCTGCCCCCTTTTCTAAATAGCCAATAGCGTTGTGTATATTTCACAGCTTGGGCCAGAGCCGTTGAGCTCGCTAAAGCCACATTCAACAGCTTATGACAGCCACAGTCTAAAACAGTGATTATAATGATGCTGAGGATGTGTAGTTTGAAAATCGTGTCATTTATGTTGGTGCGTGGTACCAGTGTTATCCATTCTACTCGTCAGTGCTGTTTGTCTAACCGTTTCTCCTCCTCATCTCATTCATATAAAATTCGGTGTAGAATTCAAATGGGTCCGATACGTTTTGTGCCAGACTTCTTTCGGGCAAATTTCAGTTTTGACAATATGGGACCTTTAAGGTTTTTTTGTGTGTGTGTGTGTGTGTGTGTATTTTAGACACTGGTTGCACTACATGTGACACTATAGAGTGTGTGAGGAGTATTGCAAATAATTAAACATTTGTAATACCTCTTCCAAAACACGTATTTGTTTCTCGTGAATGCAAAACACACACACACACACACTCCTTTATAATGTTAAGCACTTTTGAACAAAAGTAGATTTTTCAGTTATTCTAAACCTTGAATTTAAATTAAACCATTTTTTGGACATCCTAGGGTTAGGTTAAGGGGGGCACAGGACTGTAGACCATGGTTGTCGTCAATACAACCTTTTTATATGCATGTATGTATGCATGCGCGCGCGTGCATATATATATACATATATATGCATGTGTGTGTGTATATATATATATATATATATACACACACACATGCATATATATATATATGTATATATATATATATATATGCGCATGTGTGTGTATATATATATATCTATATATATATATATATATATAGATATATATATATACACACACACATGCATATATATATATATGTATATATATATATATATATGCGCATGTGTGTGTATATATATATATCTATATATATATATATATATATAGATATATATATATACACACACACATGCATATATATATATATGTATATATATATATATATATGCGCATGTGTGTGTATATATATATATCTATATATATATATATATATATAGATATATATATATACACACACACATGCATATATATATATATGTATATATATATATATATATGCGCATGTGTGTGTATATATATATATCTATATATATATATATATATATAGATATATATATATACACACACACATGCATATATATATATATGTATATATATATATATATATGCGCATGTGTGTGTATATATATATATCTATATATATATATATATATATAGATATATATATATACACACACACATGCATATATATATATATGTATATATATATATATATATGCGCATGTGTGTGTATATATATATATCTATATATATATATATATATATAGATATATATATATACACACACACATGCATATATATATATATGTATATATATATATATATATGCGCATGTGTGTGTATATATATATATCTATATATATATATATATATATAGATATATATATATACACACACATGCATATACACACACACACGCATATATATATATATATATATATGCATGTGTGTATATATGCATGTGTGTATATATGCATGTGTGTATATATGCGTGTGTGTGTGTATGCGTGTGTGTGTGTATATGCATGTGTGTGTGTGTATGTGTATATATGCATGCGTGTGTGTATGTGTATATATGCATGCGTGCGTGTGTGTATGTGTATATATGCATGCGTGCGTGTGTGTGTGTGTATATATGCATGCGTGCGTGTGTGTGTGTGTATATATGCATGCGTGTGTGTGTGTGTGTATATATGCATGCGTGTGTGTG
>NW_015508588.1:3243-9573 GCF_001515645.1 Sinocyclocheilus grahami | reverse complement strand
AGACCAATATTGAGGTATCATGGTTTAGATAAACACATAAATTATATATATATATATATATATATATATATATATATATATAAACGGCCTGAACGGTTTATGAGTAATTTACTTTCTGCGCTTGACTGAGTATCTCTCGTAGACTTAATAAAAATCAATGTATGCTTCAATCTCAGTTGTTTTCAATATTCGCTTAACATGTACTTACCTTAGACATCCCATGATTAGTTTTCGTAGTGATGTGACCATTAAACTGAATCTCTACGCTTTACTTTTTTCTATTCAGTGCTAATTTAAGCTGTTTTAGCTTAATTGTCGTCAACAAGCCGGTGGGCTAAAGATAGCAAGCAAACCCAGGCACAGCTAACACGTCAGCGAACAAGCCATTTTATATGAACATTTTATTGATCATTATGTTATTGTGAAGCGTATAGTTTTGCTTCCCATGCGTTTCTGGTCACGCGTGAACTATTTAAGCAGATAAGTAAACATACAAAGAACGTTTACGAAGCTAGCAAACATGCTAACTGCGCTAAACTGCGCCAGTGGACTTTTCCACCACTCACACTATAACAGCCGTGCTATATAGCGAAGATAAAGACAAGCACTGATTTCTGAGTAAATCTGTCATTCTGAGTCCTTTCAGCGTTATCTGACCTGTTCTCCCCGAGTCCAGCACTCTCTCCGTCTATGTTCTCCGCCATCGCTCCAGAAACTAAACACACTGCAGCTGAACTTCCGGTTGGCGAAGCACTTCCTCACACTTCTTTTTACGTCATTGACTAGATTTACCGATCATTGAAATCTTTAATTACAAAAAAAAAAAAACTTTTTTAATTTTTTTTAATTACATCCCCAATATTTAAGGTATTTTTAGTGGAATTTGATTGTTTTATATCTTCTCTGAATTGTTAAAAAACAAAAAGTCATTAACATGTTTAAAATAGTATGACATTATTTTCAGTTCCCGTTACTAATTAATGTCACACTTTGCATAGCACTGACAGTCTTATGCTATGCTCTGTTTGTTATTTGTTCTATTTTCATTAATAAAAAATATATATATATAATAAAAAAAGTCTTGCTTTTAAATCATCATTGAATCAAAACGCTACTGGAACACACATATAATAAATAATCACTCAGTTAGAAGCACATCATGTGACATTACTGACTTTGACATTTGAGTGTTTGAGCAATTTTGGCCATGTGTTGCGAGGACCCTATTGGAATTGCTCTGTTTATTATTATTAATTATTAATTATTATTATTATTATTAAATGAATCTCATTTCTGAGGGCCTAAACATGCTCGAAAACTCGTAAAACATGAAACCTTGCACACACACCAGAAGTGGCGAAAATGACTATTAATTTACGTCTGAAATTTTCAGAAGAGGGCGTGGCAAAATGGCTCGATAGCGCCACCACCAATACACTTTCAATGAAGTGCCCTCGAGCTAAGTTTCACGTGCATGTACGAAATTTGGTAGACACATGTAAAACACCAATACCTACAAAAAAGTCTCTTGGAGCAAAATCCAAAACCCAACAGGAAGTCAGTTATTTAGAATTTTCTCTGCGAATTTTGGTTTTCGCCATTTTCAGGCGTCGGTATTCTTATAGTCTTTGATTTGAACAAACTCCTCCTAAAGATTTAATCAGATCAACACCAAATTTGGTCAGTGGAATCTAAAGCCCTTTGTGATGTTAAATTGCGAAGATCTTGAGTTTCCGTTGAAGGGCGTGTCCGTGGTGGCCTGAAAGCCATGAAACAGGAAGTTGTTATGATCTGCACCAAACTTCACATGTTTGATAAAAGTTCTGGCCTGAAGACATCTACATGCCGATATTCAGTTATAGTCATAGGACTTTGTCATATTCCTCCTATATTTACCACTTTAAATGCATATTGCCCACCGTTCACTGTTTTCCTAAGTTCACTGGGTGGAGGTGGCTCCGGGTGCGAGGGCCCATTAAACGCTGCTTGCAGCTTTATAACTATTCATATCTAACAGCGGTCATAGATAATATGATAACATTCTGTAATGTAAATTGCATTTTACACATTTTGATAAGATGTCCAACTTGTATGTCCTCTGAGGGATTTTATGTATCTTAAATGCACACAATTAAATAATATTACAGTTTGATCGGAAATAACACACAAATACAAATATTATGTTAGTACTGTAGTATTTAACTTGCCTTTTTAGTCTTCACACACATCTGTGATATTTCATCTCAAGCACTATTCACTGACACCACTGTCTCCTTGGTAAATAAATAAATGAACTTCATATTAAACCTCATTACACTCTAAAAAATGCTGGGTTGAATACAACCCAGTGCTGGGTAAAATAGGGACAAACCCAGCAATTGGGTTGTTTTGACCCAGCGGTTGGGTTAAATGTTTAACCCAACCTTCTGGGTAGTAACCCAACCGCTGGGTCAAAACAACCCAATTGCTGGGTTTGTCTCTATTTTACCCAGCACTGGGTTGTATTTAACCCAGCATTTTTTAGAGTGTAGGGTCAAAATTGTTGGCCATTGAGGAAATAGTGCAACAGCTGGTTTTTAAACATTTTTTACACAATACATATAAAAAATGGCTTATGTTTATAAAAGTTCTTCACATGTAGCAATATTTTTATAATGAACATTTAATTATACAAATAGAAATTACAGTGTAATGAAGGACCTTTAACTGAGATTAATACAATCCTAAAAAGTCATGTCCATTTCTAAACTCAATATGATTTTTTTATTCTTTGTTCCGAAATAATTGGCTAAAAATGGCTCTTTTAAAAAAACATATTTTTCAATAATGACATGACTGTAAAACAAATCTTGGAAATGTGTTGATCAAAAGAAATGAGAACCTTGGCTGCCCGCATGCCTCATCCAATTCGAATTCAGAGCCGTTTCATAACAGATCCTGGATCTGTTTAATTCATTTCCATTGTTTATGAACATGCAAACACTCTTTAAGGCAGGGAATTCCAAATTTTTTTTGTGATACAACCTCAAAAGCTATTGTGGTTGTAATAAGAACTGAAAAATCTATTACTTAGAAAAATCACAATGGTAACACGCTCTACTGCAATCCTGTCAAGGGAACAAACAAGAACCCAGAAGTCCAGAACTAATGAAAAGACTGTCCTTCTAATTAAGGAAGGAATATTCGTGATTCAAGACAGATGCCTCATATCTTCAAAGTGGCTTATGAAGTCAGAGAGAGACGGCTAGAATAGCTTGAACATGGGATGGAATAAAATGTAGTTTTCAGCATATGAAATTTGCTTTTCTGTTGTGTTATATGGATATCCAAGTGAATCTAAGTTGCATCATTAAGTAAATGTTGAATCTTGAAAGCTCTGATCTTGAAATACTTACTTTATAAAAAAAATCTGTAAAAATTTCAAAGCAGAAGCAACACAACCTGAAGATGGACATTTTATAAAAAGTACACTAAAAGGGCTTTTACTACAAAAAAAGTATGAACTATCAATCAAATGACAAAAGGCATGTAGAAGATTGTATTAAATGTTTTTTTCTCTCTCGCTCAGAAAAGTTGTGTTTATGTTTATAATTTAGGGGCCATAAATATCAAACATGATGCAGACTCTCCCTGGTGTCGACACTGGAGGGAGCCACATGACAAGACATTATTGAACGCAGCCCACATCTTATCTTGAAAAGTGGATCAAGTAGTAGATTGAGATGCCAAGATATTGAAGATAAGTTGTCAATATCAGATTCTCTACTTTCAAATCAGAGCTCATCATCATCTACATTATTTTAATTCGATTTTATACGATTTTTGATAAACATGGCTTCACTATTGAAATCACCTCTTTGAATTGCAACACTACTAATTCATAAAAATGACATTTTATTAAGTTTAAGATTTTAAGTATAAAGACAGAGAACCAAGAAACACTTTTATAAACAATATCATATTCATTTTACAAAACTAGCCACTGATAAGAATGAAGTCACAAGTCACAAAGACAGCTTTTGATGAAATCGTTTAATGTGAACCAAAGTTTCTCAGTACAATAAAAATCGAAAACAGAAATCTGAAAAGAAACTATAATGAAAGAGGCGCTCGATTGCATGTTTCTCTTTACATTTGCATAAACTAAGAAGAGTTTACTTGAGTCACCCATGTCTAGAACAGTGTATATATGCACAGGATCTCTCTGTATAATGTTAAGTATTAAAATAAGAAACTAAACCACTATGGAATAAATCTAAATAGTAATAAAATAAAGATTTGGTCATTTTGAAGATAATGCCTCAGTGCCTGATGGAGGGCCCATTGTTAAGCAGCATATGAGAAAATGGACAAAACCAAATGTTTAAAAAAAAAAAAGAAAAAAAAAAAAGGAAGTAAACTTCATTTGGGGTTCACAATGCCTTCATCGATTCCGTAGCCATCATATAATCCTGTGACAGACATTTCATAAATTAACACTGACCCGCAACAATGCTTGAAACTGTAAAATCGACACACATGCAAGAATATAACAGATATGACTGCTATTATGAGGCATTATAAATACCAATTCAAGTAGTTACTAGAAAAGCGTAACACTACTCCTGCTACCACCAAAGCACTGATCTGTGCAGCTTCAGATGACAAAAGTTTCTCAAATTCGGGGAAGAGACCCCTAGAAATCTTCACATTAGATGAACAAATGCAGCACTATCCCCTTCCATATCATTCAAGAATGTAATGGCTTTCTCTTTTCATGTAACACATCCTCTCTAAGACCGTTTTGGATTCGTCAAGTACGGTTAATAACCTTCAAACACATTTGTGTTATTAAAGCAGCACTATGTAACTTTTGGTGCTCTAGCAGTTAATGAACAGAACTGCACACATCCCGCGGAAGAACATCCCAACCGGAGCTACTTTCTCTAAGTATATGTCTATGGCGATTCACGCAGGTATGTGTTACTCCGCAGCGGTGACAACCCGACCAGGCTACAATAGTCCAAATATAAGTACTTATAAGTTTACCGTAGTGATTCGGAATAAGACAAAAACGTGGTTTGGAAGATGAATTCATGATGTACTCGCTCATTATATACATTTTTGCAAATTTTGAACACAGAAAAAGTTACATAGTGCTGCTGGCCATTTCACAGGCAGGCACACTTCAAATTACGGTCAGGCAGCTTGCTACACAAAAGTACTCCAACTATATCTACAGATATAGCCTGTTAACAAAAAGTTGACCCTATTCCTCTAAATAACAGGTGCTGGAGTGATAACGGAATATAAGGAGAAACAAACTAACGATTCAAAACCAAAAAAACAAAAACATGAGTAAATATTAAGGACCTGTGGTAAATTGTTCCATCTTATACCATCTGAGAAGTGAGTAAAATAATTTATTTTTTGCACACCACGATATTTACAAATCAACCCCTTTAAATCACAGCATGAAAAATGCAAATCATGAGGTAAGTTTTGAAGTCAGTCGTATTTGAAAAGTGAGCAGGGCCATGATGGGAAAAAAGTCTATGACGTTTGAGTTACGAAACAGACAATGGAAAAATGTACCAAACTGCACACAGTCATCTTTTTTCCTTCAAAAGTATATAATATGCTTTGCACCATTTACAAAAAAAACCCAGTCTTCTATTATCAACCCCACATGAAAGAAAAACAGATTCTTGTGTGTTTGATTTGTTTCTCTGTATCTGTTAACGAATAAGGACAAATGATTGAAGAGTCGTGACACGGGCTAGTTTTGTCAGTTTTGTCCATTTTACTGGATGCAGCTCCTTCTTTTGAGAAGGTGTATTTGGACTGTTAACTCTGTTGGAGTGGATCACCATTCATTTCCCAAAGTTGCCAAAGTTTGCAAAGGCATCTTGTTTAGGTTGCACCATGGTGGGGTTCATGGCCTGGCCAATCCCCATGCTGGGCATGCCGAGGGCACCTTGCAGGCCTATTCCAGCAGGCATCATATTCATGCCCATGAGTCCTTGATTGACAGGTATTCCTCCAGTACCCACAGAGCCCACTCCCACAGTGCCCGTCGCCATAGTAGGAGGCATTGCCATGCTCAAGGTCCCCCCTGCCATCATGGGGTTCACTCCTGGTCTGGGAGCGGCAGCTGAGGGCTGGGCATTCAGTGTCATTCCGGTGAAATTCTGGGTGACCATATTCAATGGTGGCTGGACACCTAAAAGGAAAATATATTACAATTAAAATATGAATAAATAATACATGCAATCGCTTATGACTGTAACAGCATTCTAATGGCGCTTTTCCACTGGATGGTACGGCTTGGTACGGTTCACTTTTGGGGGG
>NW_015508588.1:0-3085 GCF_001515645.1 Sinocyclocheilus grahami | reverse complement strand
ATTTAAATCAGTACAGCCAGCGAAGGATCGAACGCAACTGTTTTGAATGAGCGCACCTTTTTTTAACAACCAAAAAGTGGCTGTTTCTTTGTCTGTTGAGGAAGTACAGACGATCCTCTCATTGATAGCAGAGGAGCGGATCCAGCGAGAGCTTGATGGGGTGACGCGGAATGAAAATGTTTTTCAGGAGTCGCGGCAGTAGAGGCGGCGCAAATATAACCACATGTGAATAATCCCGCCCATTCTAATGCAATACTAAACTGCAGTGGAAATGCAAACCGAGCCGAGCCGAGTCGTACCACGCCATAAGTAGCAGGATTATTGATGATACCTCAAGGAACAAACTTTTCACAACTCAAGGCAAGGCAATCTGACCTGAATCATGGAGATAACTGTGAGGGTAGAAAGAATAACTACAATATCGACAGTTTGTTTAGGATTTCTAACCTTGCTGCATCATGGTGTTGAGTGTGGGCTGTGTGGGTTTGGGAGGGTTCAGGCCTGCCGACAGGAAATCCAGGCTGATGTTCACGCTTGGGTCTGACCAGGTGGCAGGCATTGATACCTTCCCGCCTGACTTCTGCAGTCCCATCTGCTGGGGAAATAACGGACCTCCTATTGTCTGAAAAAGAAAGAGCAAAAAGTTAATTACTGTAAATTATATCTTATAATTACAACAGAATATACTCCATTAAACTCAATTTACAGCATAGTTTTTAAATTGATAATTTAATATGACGATTTACAATAAGAGAATACTGAACAATATATTGACTGTACTGCAGCACGTTTTAATATTAATATTTTAGGTGACTCATCCTTTTTGTAAGAAAATGTTGGTTTGATTATAATACCACGATTGATTATAATAGTTCCATGAAGGAAAAAAACTGGATCTTCGACATGTATCCATTTAACTCAACCCGCCTCTGAACTTCAAACGGATTCACCATGTATTATTCTGTTCCTACGACGGCGTTACACCATGAGAATATATTTGAGTGTACTACTTCAATTTGCACAGTCATTAAAGCTGGGTTCTATTCATTAGCTGTTGATTCGATTTTGAGATGTGGACATTGCACTCAAAAGTGGAGGCAGATAAACTTGAGTCGCGGGGCGGGTTTAAGTAGACTAAGGCCACATACACATTGCAGCTAAATTCACATTTTAGAGCTTAATCCTGTTCTGTACACACACAATTCAGTAATTTAGAGTAACAATCACATTCTACAACCGGATTAACTCCGAATTACCTGAAATATTCAGGTAGTGACAACTGCACTCACAAAAAAATAAAAATAATAATAATAATAAGTGTATCCGAGTTGTAATCACAGGGAACAATGTATGTCTTACAGTTTTTCAAAACTGCTTAGACACTAAAAGTGGTACTTGAGGCCCACTCAGTGAAACAATTCACTCATATGCCCAATCTTTAGAACAAGTCTGCAAAACTACAAGCACATTACGTGCTTTAAACTCTAAACACAGTTCTCTACATTATACACATCATTCAAAACTAACAGCGCTTTTGTTTCATTTGGGAAATGCCGCACTCATTTACTGAGTAGACTAAGGCCACACACACATATATTTTAATTATTTACTATGTGTGTGTATATGTGTGCGTGTGTGTATATGTACAGTATATATATATACATACACACACACACACACTAAATACTGAATATGCATACAAGCCAAGTTAGAGAGTCAACTTTATTTCTAAAGCGCTTTATACAATATAGATTGTTTCACAGCAGCTTCACAATAGTATCAAATTCTGCTGTAAAGCAGATCTAACAAGTCAAGAGTGTCATTATACAGCTCAAGTTAGTTCAGTATTTATTCAGTTCAGTTTCATAACCGTGTAGAATTCATCAGTTGTATATACATACTGTATATACAGTATATATGTGCATATGCATGTATGTGCGAATGCTATGACAAACTCTGGTGTACTCCACTGCATTCTGAACAAGCAAAAGACTCACGAGAGTAGTTAACTCTGTATCGTTTTAAGAACCGAGCCCAAACAACAAGCCCAAAGATGCTTTAAAAGCATCACTTATAATAAGTGAACATGACAACATTTCATGAGCAGCCTTCCAAAATATAGAACGCACTTGTTCTAAACTTAAATGCGATCGTCACTCCTGAAGTCCTGCATAGATCATCAGCCAGACATCTGTGGTTTCACAGGAAGGTCCAGCTACAAACAAAAGTAGTAAATCTAATTTTTTTTTGGACCATGTAATGTTCAATGATAATGACTATCATTGAACATTACATGGTCCAAAAAAAAATTAGATTTACTACTTTTGTTGACAACACTGCAGGTGCACAAATCGCACCTACTTTGAGGTCAAAATGTATACCTGCTATGCAAAATGCATACAGGTTGGCAAATCTGAAAGCCTTTCTGAACTGAACCGGTGTTTACCTGCGATCTGGACAGAGGTGTGGTTGCATTCTGCGGGCACATGTTGAAGGGCATGCTTTGGGATGCGCTGAGGCTGCTGTTGTTGGGGGCCATCAGGTCAAAGAGGTCAGCGGAAGGCGGTTGGGTGGATGTGGGCACTGGGGCGGCTGGAGTGGGTATGTCACTGAACAGGTCTGGGATGGCAGACTGAGCAGTGACAGCAGGAGGACTGGTGGAAGAGAAGGTGTTCCAGTCACCAAACTCACCGTTACCAGTAGACAGCGAACCTGAGGAGATAGAGAACCATTAAATAAATCACACACATATACATACTACCGTTCAAACATTTGGGGTCAATAAGAATATTTTCCCAAATAAATAAATTTTATTCAGCAAGGATGCATTAAATTGAAGTGACAAGACTTTAACATTGTTACAAAAAAAAATCCCTTCTCTGTGGAAGCCCGTTCCCGCCATTGAATAAAAATTAAAAAAAGGTAATTGCGACTTTGTCTCTCACAATTCTGACTTTTTTTCATGCACTTTTTTTCTCAGAATTGCATGATATAAATTCGTATTGCGAGAAATAAGGTCAGAATTGCGTGAAATAAAGTTGCAATTAAGTTTTATAAAGTCCGAATTGTGAGATATAAAATTGCA
>NW_015508587.1:12494-21155 GCF_001515645.1 Sinocyclocheilus grahami | reverse complement strand
TCTGATTTTACAATCACGCTGTAGGTCGAGCCCCCTCTCGTTGAGGATTGGGTGTGTTGCTCCCTCAGCTACAGATTTACTGCTAGCCACTCCCGCATTATAGCCGTAGATTGACTTGATGTCTTCCCAAACATAGCGTTTTGGGATGCACCATTTCCATCTATGGTCTGCTCTTTCAGAGTGCCACGAGAACCCCTTAGAACGGCATTTTTAAATCCATGTTATGGTAAGTGTGCACGTAATGCTTTGCCACTTTTCTAAAATCCTGTGTTACATCGTGCCCCATCTGCGCAACTGAAGTTTAAAACTGGTTAGTGTCTTCTGATAGTTAAAAGCTTTAAAAAATCATGTAAACTGATAAATAACAGATTTGAGATTAAAATAAAGATGAAGTTACATAATTGAAGAGAGTGCAAATGACAAAGAAAGAAACTAGAGCTCATTTGAAACTGAACAAGCAGCCAATTAATTTTATTACTATTATTATTATTATTTTTGAGTGTATAATGATGATGAGAAGAACAATGATCTTGTCCATACAATAAATACATAAAACAATAAATAAAAGCAAAAACATCTGATCAACTGAACAAATAAACCCCCCAAAAAAGTCAGCGGATTTATAAAAAACGGCACAGCTTTATGACATAAAACAAATGACATATGAAATAAATAAGATGGTTGCACAATAAATGAATAAATATACTGACATTAACTCAGCTAGCTATTTAAACTAGAGAACTTTATCGTCCAAAGGCAGCTGCAACACTTAAATCTTACACTCGCTGTATCTCTGCATTTATGATGCTGCACCATCTTCTGCATCAAGCACATCATTCATCATTAATCACATAAACACATGTTCTTGCTCAGACTCTGATTTCTGCAGTATAACACAATTTACGGCAGGATTTTCACAGCCAAACGATCCTCGCTGTCATTAACACACATGTAACGGGACATGGCTGGTGCACTACTACCACTCATCCCAGAGACAACACTTCCAGCTTTTCACCATCACAGCATTCGTCCTGATCAAGCTTTCAGAGTTTATGCTGAGATAACAACCGGCTGGATGTGTTTATCCCGAGACTGCTGTACAGTGCTTCACTCAAAGCTTCTCTCTGCACAGTAACAATAATTAAATCCATTTGTGATTATCTTCATCATCGTTTTGTTTGTTTGCCATTTAGGTTTTCACTGACTGTCCTGTGATTAAACACGTAACCCGACTAATTATGTTATAAGCTATATTCACAATAATAAGTTTCTGGTCACTTGTTTGTTCCACTTTAAATCATGTTAATTCATATTTCACTATTATGCGAGTCTAAAGCACTTTCTCCATGTTGAAGAGTGTTGTTTTAACATATCTCAGTTATCTCGCTGCTCCTAACTAGGTGAAGAGTCTCTCCAGCGCTCTTAAATCATTTAGGAGCTGAGACCTAACACGTTTGTGTTTTTATGAACCACACTGATTCTTGAGAGCAATTACAGAATAAAATGCACCTCCCCAAAATACAGCATGAGGACCCCAATTATGATGGACCCTCTGTAAAACAAAGACTTTTATATATTCTCATTCATAAAGACCCGTTTATACTGTGTGTGTGAGAATAATAATATGTGTGCTGTTATAAAGCGAACATGCCGTTTAGAAAATTAAAAAACTGGCTTTTTATGTTGTGCCAAAGTCAAAGAACGTATTAATATTAACTGCTGAAGAAAAAGAAAAAGATTTAATTTGTGTAAAGTTGACAGTGGACATATATTAGTTAAAAACAACACTGAGTTTCATCATTTCTCACTATCTTCTGTTCAGAGGGGAAGTGTATGTCGTGCTCCAAGCAATCGGGGAATAATCGTAACACTTCATCAGTGCGAAGGCTTTAAAGTAAGAGATGCTTTATTTGCACCGCTTCTCTTTCCTCCAGCTGCCAGAACACAAGAGCTGGATGAGACCATGATTGTGAAGGACACACAGCTGTTAGTGTTGTGGAAGAAGTGGGATTTAGGGACTTTGTTTACAAACTACACGAGGCATGACTTAAGCAGAAGAGTATAATATTGCATCTGGCAGTAAGATGAGACGCTAGATGAAATGCTGCGGGAGCAGATGACAGATCCGGCAGCTCCAGAGCCAACACAAATGAGAGAGCATCTGAAAAGACAGTTGAGGGAGAAGCTGAACACGTTGCAGTCTATGAGCATCATGTCACTTGCAACAATGCTGGACCCTTGCTTCAAAGTGATAGAGAAGCCATCGAGGCCATGAAGAGGCTTACACCGGCGTGTGCTGCCACAGTTCACTCTGCAGCTCCAGCATCAGCAGCACAGGGGGATGAACTTGTAACTCCAGCTAATTTAGCTTCTGCTTTTGAGGTCTATTTGGATGAGTTACGACACTCACTAACAAGGTCTTTGTATACTTCTCGGGTAACAAACTGTGTCATCATCTGGATGACCGAGTGATGGAGTGAAGAAGAAGACAGCGTTACAGCAGACGCTGCTGTGGAAGTCCAGCGGTAGCTTACAGAACCATACTGGGTGACTGGACCCCTTCAGTACTGACAGAAGATTACATATTCACATCTGTATAGGCTTGCTGTCGAGTATTTATGTACCCCGGCTTCATCTGTGCCTCGCTAAAGTGTGTTTTAAAGGCAGGAGAAGTTTTAGTTTTAATGCTCTTAAATAAAAACACCTAAAGTATACCCTCTTCATCATTTTCCTTGTTACACAAGCACATTCCCAGTCCTCTACCCAGTTAAACCCAGACACTTCCCAGATTTAGAAGAATAATATTGCCCCTCCTGCCTATTATGACCCAATAATTGATTCACACTCATTTGATAGACCCATTCATTTCAAGCCAATACGTTTATTACAGGGTTATGTTATCATTATACCACCAGAACATTAATCAAGCTAGTTCTGTTATGAATGAGAAAATTCGATTATTCTAGTATTCCCGTCATGACGTAACTGTGTTAGCATCGCGTGACGTAACGCAGGGGGATGACGAGCACTCCTCGTGACGTAGAACCGAAAGTGAAAGCACAGTGAGTGACTCCTGCTGAGACTAAACCAGCTACAGATTTACTGCTAGCCACTCCCGCATTATAGCCGTAGATTGACTTGATGTCTTCCCAAACATAGCGTTTTGGGGATGCACCATTTCCATCTATGGGCTGCTCTTTCAGAGTGCCACGAGAACCCCTTAGAACGGCATTTTTAAATCCATGTTATGGTAAGTGTGCACGTAATGCTTTGCCACTTTTCTAAAATCCTGTGTTACATCGTGCCCCATCTGCGCAACTGAAGTTTAAAACTGGTTAGTGTCTTCTGATAGTTAAAAGCTTTAAAAAATCATGTAAACTGATAAATAACAGATTTGAGATTAAAATAAAGATGAAGTTACATAATTGAAGAGAGTGCAAATGACAAAGAAAGAAACTAGAGCTCATTTGAAACTGAACAAGCAGCCAATTAATTTTATTACTATTATTATTATTATTTTTGAGTGTATAATGATGATGAGAAGAACAATGATCTTGTCCATACAATAAATACATAAAACAATAAATAAAAGCAAAAACATCTGATCAACTGAACAAATAAACCCCCCAAAAAAGTCAGCGGATTTATAAAAAACGGCACAGCTTTATGACATAAAACAAATGACATATGAAATAAATAAGATGGTTGCACAATAAATGAATAAATATACTGACATTAACTCAGCTAGCTATTTAAACTAGAGAACTTTATCGTCCAAAGGCAGCTGCAACACTTAAATCTTACACTCGCTGTATCTCTGCATTTATGATGCTGCACCATCTTCTGCATCAAGCACATCATTCATCATTAATCACATAAACACATGTTCTTGCTCAGACTCTGATTTCTGCAGTATAACACAATTTACGGCAGGATTTTCACAGCCAAACGATCCTCGCTGTCATTAACACACATGTAACGGGACATGGCTGGTGCACTACTACCACTCATCCCAGAGACAACACTTCCAGCTTTTCACCATCACAGCATTCGTCCTGATCAAGCTTTCAGAGTTTATGCTGAGATAACAACCGGCTGGATGTGTTTATCCCGAGACTGCTGTACAGTGCTTCACTCAAAGCTTCTCTCTGCACAGTAACAATAATTAAATCCATTTGTGATTATCTTCATCATCGTTTTGTTTGTTTGCCATTTAGGTTTTCACTGACTGTCCTGTGATTAAACACGTAACCCGACTAATTATGTTATAAGCTATATTCACAATAATAAGTTTCTGGTCACTTGTTTGTTCCACTTTAAATCATGTTAATTCATATTTCACTATTATGCGAGTCTAAAGCACTTTCTCCATGTTGAAGAGTGTTGTTTTAACATATCTCAGTTATCTCGCTGCTCCTAACTAGGTGAAGAGTCTCTCCAGCGCTCTTAAATCATTTAGGAGCTGAGACCTAACACGTTTGTGTTTTTATGAACCACACTGATTCTTGAGAGCAATTACAGAATAAAATGCACCTCCCCAAAATACAGCATGAGGACCCCAATTATGATGGACCCTCTGTAAAACAAAGACTTTTATATATTCTCATTCATAAAGACCCGTTTATACTGTGTGTGTGAGAATAATAATATGTGTGCTGTTATAAAGCGAACATGCCGTTTAGAAAATTAAAAAACTGGCTTTTTATGTTGTGCCAAAGTCAAAGAACGTATTAATATTAACTGCTGAAGAAAAAGAAAAAGATTTAATTTGTGTAAAGTTGACAGTGGACATATATTAGTTAAAAACAACACTGAGTTTCATCATTTCTCACTATCTTCTGTTCAGAGGGGAAGTGTATGTCGTGCTCCAAGCAATCGGGGAATAATCGTAACACTTCATCAGTGCGAAGGCTTTAAAGTAAGAGATGCTTTATTTGCACCGCTTCTCTTTCCTCCAGCTGCCAGAACACAAGAGCTGGATGAGACCATGATTGTGAAGGACACACAGCTGTTAGTGTTGTGGAAGAAGTGGGATTTAGGGACTTTGTTTACAAACTACACGAGGCATGACTTAAGCAGAAGAGTATAATATTGCATCTGGCAGTAAGATGAGACGCTAGATGAAATGCTGCGGGAGCAGATGACAGATCCGGCAGCTCTAGAGCCAACACAAATGAGAGACCATCTGAAAAGACAGTTGAGGGAGAAGCTGAACACGTTGCAGTCTATGAGCATCATGTCACTTGCAACAATGCTGGACCCTTGCTTCAAAGCGATACAGAAGCCATCGAGGCCATGAAGAGGCTTACACCGGCGTGTGCTGCCACAGTTCACTCTGCAGCTCCAGCATCAGCAGCACAGGGGGATGAACTTGTAACTCCAGCTAATGTAGCTTCTGCTTTTGAGGTCTATTTGGATGAGTTACGACACTCACTAACAAGGTCTTTGTATACTTCTCGGGTAACAAACTGTGTCATCATCTGGATGACCGAGTGATGGAGTGAAGAAGAAGACAGCGTTACAGCAGACGCTGCTGTGGAAGTCCAGCGGTAGCTTACAGAACCATACTGGGTGACTGGACCCCTTCAGTACTGACAGAAGATTACATATTCACATCTGTATAGGCTTGCTGTCGAGTATTTATGTACCCCGGCTTCATCTGTGCCTCGCTAAAGTGTGTTTTAAAGGCAGGAGAAGTTTTAGTTTTAATGCTCTTAAATAAAAACACCTAAAGTATACCCTCTTCATCATTTTCCTTGTTACACAAGCACATTCCCAGTCCTCTACCCAGTTAAACCCAGACACTTCCCAGATTTAGAAGAATAATATTGCCCCTCCTGCCTATTATGACCCAATAATTGATTCACACTCATTTGATAGACCCATTCATTTCAAGCCAATACGTTTATTACAGGGTTATGTTATCATTATACCACCAGAACATTAATCAAGCTAGTTCTGTTATGAATGAGAAAATTCGATTATTCTAGTATTCCCGTCATGACGTAACTGTGTTAGCATCGCGTGACGTAACGCAGGGGGATGACGAGCACTCCTCGTGACGTAGAACCGAAAGTGAAAGCACAGTGAGTGAACTTGAAGCAGCACGCGCCTCCTGCTGAGACTAAACTCGCTGCACCTCTGTGTGATTCATTAATAGTGCAAATCCTCACATACTGTATATAAGCTATACTGAGATTGATTTTATGTTTTGAATGCGTTTGTTTTTCTAGAAACCATCTTTATGCGCTTGTCTGTTTTCAGACAGCCACGAGGTCTAAAACACTTCCTGGTAAAGTAGTAAGAAACAGCTCAAGCTTAGCTAAGAGCTTTTTTAAGTGATGTTTGAGCTCATTTGCTGCTGTTGTCTTTCTCTTAGCAGAGGTACGTTTTATTTTTAAACTCGTGGAAATGCATTACTCTGGACTTTGCCTTATTTCTACAATCATCGGGAAACACGCGGTTAAAGTGGATCAGTTCACCGAGGAGCAGAGTTTAAGCGAGTCCTGGCAGAACGCTGTAAACCCGGCTCTGATGGAACAGCGAGGACAGCCACACACTGCACTGGACACTGGACACTGGACAGAAACATTCACAGATCAGTGGAGGGGAATACACCGCACTGAGGAGCCATTCAACTCCATGCGGATGCCCCGAGTATAAACATGAGCAACAAAGGTTTGTTTCGTACATAAAGTCCATTTCTGAGAAGTACATAAAAAGTATATAAACTTCTTTTTCGTAAGGGATGTGAGCCGTTTATATTTGTACAGTGTGATTTCATTCCTCTATAGCTCTTTTTTTGTTTGTTTTTTGTATTATGAAAGAGAATGGTGTCTCGGACTGTCAAGATCCAAAAAGACAAACTATCATAACAGTGATAATCAACATGACTCCTGTATACTCCAAGATTTCTGAAATATGAGAGCTTTGTGTGAGGAACAGACTGAAAATAAAGTTGATATGTGTTGAAAAGACTTCAAAACATCCTACCAGCATTGCAGTCATTTCTATGATTTTAGAAGTTATTTTGATGAATAATTATTAGATTCTTAGTATTTAAAAAGCTTTATATGCACATCAATACATCTTTTCCGTAAATGAGTAAATGTTTGTTGCATGAAAACACTTGTTATGCACTAGTAATATAATGCAATGAATTGGTACTGTGATTTAAAATCTTTTTAAAATCTTTTCAGCATTGAAACATGCCTAACATTACTGTGAGGTGTGGAGAGATTGAGACTGACGGCGGGTTTGAGTTCAAACTTCCCTCTGATTCACTGAATCAAACACTCACTGACTGTGAGCAGAGCTGGTACACAGAGGTGAGTGTGTTTCTGTCCTCAAACTACACGGCCCGTCGCATAGACGAAATAGGCAAATGCTAGGGGTGCCCAAATTAGTTTTTGTTTTTTTTAAACAATATTGTTTTAATTAGGGGTGCATATATCGAAATATAATCGATATCGCATTATGGCGTAATGCCATAGTCATATCGCGAAGGTTGCAATTAAATAAAATAAACATACCTATGCGCTGCAGTTTTCTGAGTGAAGCGAGTAATATGTTCGAGACTTCGAGTGCAGCCCATGACACGCAGCGCTTCACTTATTTATTTGCTGGCGAACCACCAAAATAAAAGCAGTTTGATATCTGAATTTGAGCAGAGATGCACCGATCGACCATAAATCGGAACCGGATGGTTTTTTGTTTTATTTCAGAGTCTGTAAACGGCGTTAACAGAGGCCAGAGACGCAGAGGAGCAAATACATTAGCAGGCAGAGCAAGCTCACTGTTCACAATGCGTGAAGCAAGAATGTATCTCTGAGGGGAACTGACTGTCTTAAGAAACAGTTTAGATGGCATTTTCCTTTCATCTTGCCTCTGTATAATGCATTTAGTGTTTACAGCGGTAATCAAGGAAACAATGCATCACTGCTGTTCCTTAAGCGCCACCTGCTGACAGAGAGTGAATTTGCATTGTCATTCAGCCCATCTGCTGTTTGTTATGTTCTATGTAGCCTAATTTCACAAAGCCAAAGTCAGACCATTCTGTGTTTGCTTTAGGTTTTGAAATTATACAGTCTAATTTAGATCAAAATATAGGCCAATAAAGCAACTAACCATATTCTTCATGCACTCATATTTTCATTCTTTCTTGTCTTTTGCTTATATAAAATACAAAATCACTATTGCAGTCTGGCATGAAAAGTTAGGATCAGTGCATCCCTAAATTTAAGAATGTCTGAAATTAAGATTTAAATGTTAGTATTGTAGCTGCCTTTGGACAATAAAGTTCTCTAATTTAAATAGTTAGCTTAAGTCAGTTTATTTATTTATTTATTTTTTTTGTGCAACCATCTTATTTATTTCATATGTAATTTGCTTTATGTCATAAAACTATGCAGTTCCTGTGTGAATGATCAGTGGTGGAATTGGCTTCGATGCAAGGGGCACCAGCTAAAATCTTGCCTAGGGCACCAAATTGGTCAGGGCCGGCCCTGAATCACATACACACACACACACACACACACACACACTCACTCACACACTCACTCACACACACACTCACACACACTCAAACACTGATTGATCCTGTTATTTCTGTCTCTTCTGATCGTCTCGTCACGTCTCAGTGTGTGAATCTGAAGCATGAGA
>NW_015508587.1:6291-7342 GCF_001515645.1 Sinocyclocheilus grahami | reverse complement strand
ATATATATATATGCAGCTTGCCAATAAAAGTGAATTGTGATTCTAGATCAGAGGAGAGCAGGAATCCGGAGCAGAGGAATAGAGGTAATAAAGCCTGGGTACAAGTGTCTCGTGGTCAGCAGACAGAGGTTTGTATTTATGCATTATTGCAAACATCCATCAAAAGAGAGATATGCAATCCTGATACAACTGACAGCCTTTGTTTAACTGAATTCTCTGTGGTTCGGGTGAGATATGCTGATTATTAGTGTACGCCAATCACCCCGCGTGGCTTGAAAGTGTTTAAGTGAATGAAATGGCATTCAAAGCACATTATTGTCATTCAGTAGTCTTGGTTTCAGTGGCGTAACTTTGCTTTGAAAAGTGGTGGGGACACCGCTCAACTCGTTTTGCTAGTTTTTTATTTAATAACCTAATTTACTTTGGGACTGGGTTTAGAGTTGAACAAACTTAATTTTGGCTTTTCAGAAATACATGGATGTACCAGAGGCGGTGCCAGAGAATTGTGAACGCAGGTGCTGGGGGGTGCTAGATCACTGACAGAGGGAGCTGGACAGTTCAGGGCTCCAGACTCATTCTTCCCACTGCTGCTCTTTTGCCATTAACTTTCTCAGTTGGTTGCACAGCGCTTTTTTGCACTACAACATGCTATTAATCAATGCATGCTGATGAACTTTTATCAGAGTTTATATTTATATGGAAACGAAAGTAGTTAACATTCAACCCGTTCTTTTTCATATTATTTGTGATTTGAATTTTGTGAAGGGGAGTTCCTCTTTTGCTGTGTTATAAGTGCTTTCACTTTCGATTTCACGATCTTGTCAGGTTTTACAATAAAATATAATTGTCTGTTTAGCTTACATCTATACACCTTTCACGGTTTAAGACAAAAAAAAAAGATGATTCATTATTTTTAATTAAAATGCACAAGAACAATAAAACAGTATTCAATGACAAACTAGCTTACAAAACCTTATTAACAAAAACGAATAAGATGAGGCGTGGTCTACACGCTGTATTAGGCTATATAATGACTAATAAATTACAGAAC
>NW_015508587.1:1957-5888 GCF_001515645.1 Sinocyclocheilus grahami | reverse complement strand
TATGGCGCTTATAAATTATATATTTAATAATTCATATATTATTATATTAATCAATTTGATATAACGTGCGACTAGTTGACTAGAAAAATCTTTAGCAGAGGGCAGACAAGGAAGCTCTCCGTTTTTAAAATAAAATGCTATAGCCTAATGACATTACGAAAAGTGCGACAGCTGCAAATCACATCGTTATTGCACTGCACGAGTTATGCATGCATAAGGAGTCAAATTTAAAAAACAAAAATGATCACCCTAATTAGGTTATGAAGAATGATTTGTTGATCTTGTTTTCCCTTTAATACATAGCCTACCTTCCGCAATATAATTTTCAATTACTTTCAAAAAGTGGTGGGGACATGTCCCACCCGTCCCACCCGCAAATTACGCCTATGCTTGGTTTACAGCTGTACAGCACGTGCAAACACGACGATTCAGTCCGAGTCACTTTAAACAGCCATCCTCCTGACCGAGATAAGGGCTGTGTTCCTGAGGAATGCCAGCTCACATATGAAATGCTGATTGGTTGGTTTTTTCCTGTAAAACTGTCACGAGTTTAGCTTGCTGACACCAGCGACTATACGCAAGAATACAACACTGAGGACGATGACAAAGAGGAGGATTGCAGGCATAATAATAATAATAATAATAATAAAGATGACACACTTGTGCTCTAAGACACGAGCGCAGGAGATATCCGTGCAAGAGAAAGACCTGAAGTTAGCTCATATACTATTAGAGTATAAAAAGATCTCATGTGGTCTTGTTTAAAGCTTTATCTATTGATTCTAAAGGTTATTTATATCGCATATTATCTGTATTTATATTCATTTAAAATAAAAGCTTAACTCAAATGTATCGCGTAATGGATTAATGGTGCAATCATTATATAACTAATATAAAACAATTGTAATAGAGCACAGTAATTAAAGGGCATAGTAACACATTTGAACGATAAAAACTGACTGTGAGATATTCATGTGACTTGTTTGAATGGTCAGATACATAAAACGCTTCCATAAGAGACTGTCTGTTTCTGTTCACACTAAGCGCAGTTATTGGTGAAAGAAAGCCTAACATCACAGTCTGTGGATGACATTGACTTGTCATGAGGTCTGTAGGCTGCGCAGTCTTCCGTAAGCCTGGCACACATGCATTCCATCGGATGCGATTCTCAGCTTCCCCAAGAGACGTGACTGCAGGCACCGGTATAAAAAATAAAAAGGATTGAGAATGCGCTGTCCGTAAATGTTCTGGGCGAATGGCCAAGCAGAGTCCGAGTCTGATGCTGTCAGGAGTAGTGCGTGCAGAATCTGCTGCATTGGCTTGAGTTGAAGTCTGAAACAGGTCTAGCCTATCATCAGTCCCACCCTCCGCCGCTGCTGCAGCAGGAATGAGTTCCTGCTCCTCAGGTATGTCATCTGATTCTATGGCAACAGCAGCTGTGGGTGAGGCTGTTAATCAGTCTCCTGAAAACTCCTCTTCTCTTTGTGGACTAAGAATCATTCAGCTCACAGCGACCCATCACCACCTCAGACCCGCGTGCAGGTACGACATTTATGTTATACGTTCGTGATTATATTGTGAGAATAGTTCTTAAGAGTTGGGGGGGAAGTGGGTGTGCAAATGTAAAATAGTAGGATGAATCTCTCATATGCATATTGTCTCAGCAGTAATGTAATAATTTACTGAGGAAAACGCGGATGGAATCCAGTCATAGAAATGTAGTTTGCTCAATGTCATTGAACTGGATGTTACTGTAATATCATTCTTCTTCTTCAAGGAATGTAGGCTATGGAATCAAAAGTGTGCGCATATTTTAACTCTATTATAGTAGGCTACCGTTTTGGATTCATATTTAGTTTTCTACAGAGTTGCTCGTTTAGTGGCTTCCTCAGAAAGTTTATTCTTTGTTTGTTTGCTTATGTGTTTATTTTTGTAAACTGTTGTTCTTACATTAAACATGTTCTTACATTGTTTATTTCTTACTCATCAACAGTTCATCAGGCTCTTAATGATTTAATCTTTGCCAGGTTTATCCATCACTCATCATTAGAACACATTTACACTTGGCTCTCGATTCTGACTTGTGCTTGCTCTTATGAAAATGTACCATAGTTCTTAAAAGGACTTGTTATAATAAGGCTAGCCTATTATTCATTAGCAGGCCAAACATGACTTCTTTTATTAATCTATATAGCATTTGTTATGAAAAACAAAAGCCTGCACATTTAGAAACATGCCACAGTTGTAATATACAGTGGGGCAAAAAAGTATTTAGTCAGCCACCAATTGTGCAAGTTCTCCCACTTAAAAAGATGAGAGAGGTCTGTAATTTTCATCATAGGTATACCTCAACTATGAGAGACAAAATGAGAAAAAAAATCCAGAAAATCACATTGTAGGATTTTTAAAGAATTAATTGGTAAATTCCTCGGTAAAATAAGTATTTGGTCACCTACAAACAAGCAAGATTTCTGGCTCTCACAGACCTGTAACTTCTTCTTTAAGAGGCTCCTCTGTCCTCCACTCGTTACCTGTATTAATGGCATCTGTTTGAACTCATTATCAGTATAAAAGACACCTGTCCACAACCTCAAACAGTCACACTCCAAACTCCACCATGGCCAAGACCAAAGAGCTGTCAAAGAACACCAGAAACAAAATTGTAGACCTGCACCAGGCTGGAAAGACTGAATCTGCAATAGGTAAGCAGCTTAGTGTGAAGAAATCAACTGTGGGAGCAATTATTAGAAAATGGAAGACATACAAGACCACTGATAATCTCCCTCGATCTGGGGCTCCACACAAGATCTCACCCCGTGGGGTCAAAATGATCACAAGAACTGTGAGCAAAAATCCCAGAACCACACAGGGGGACCTAGTGAATGACCTGCAGAGAGCTGGGACCAAAGTAACAAAGGCTACCATCAGTAACACACTGCACCGCCAGGGACTCAAATCCTGCAGTGACAGACGTGTCCCCCTGCTTAAGCCAGTACATGTCCAGGCCCGTCTGAAGTTTGCTAGAGAGCATTTGGATGATCCAGAAGAGGATTGGGAGAATGTCATATGGTCAGATGAAACCAAAATAGAACTTTTTGGTAAAAACTCAACTTGACCAGAAGAGGATTGGGAGAATGTCATATGGTCAGATGAAACCAAAATAGAACTTTTTGGTAAAAACTCAACTTGAGGAGAAAGAATGCTGAGTTGCATCCAAAGAACACCATACCTACTGTGAAGCATGGGGGTGGAAACATCATGCTTTGGGGCTGTTTTTCTGCAAAGGGACCAGGACGACTGATCCGTGTAAACAAAAGAATGAATGGGGCCATGTATCGTGAGATTTTGAGTGAAAACCTCCTTCCATCAGCAAGGGCATTGAAGATGAAACATGGCTGGGTCTTTCAGCATGACAATGATCCCAAACACACCACCCGGGCAACGAAGGAGTGGCTTCGTAAGAAGCATTTCAAGGCCCTGGAGTGGCCTAGCCAGTCTCCAGATCTCAACCCCATAGAAAATCTTTGGAGGGAGTTAAAAATCCGTGTTGCCCAGCGACAGCCCCAAAACATTACTGCTCTAGAGGAGATCTGCATGGAGGAATGGGCCAAAATACCAGCAACAGTGTGTGAAAACCTTGTGAAGACTTACAGAAAACATTTGACCTCTGTCATTGCCAACAAAAGGTGTATATAACAAAGTATTGAGATGAAATTTTGTTATTGACCAAATACTTATTTTCCACCATAATTTGCAAATAAATTATTTAAAAATCCTACAATGTGATTTTCTGGAATTTATTTTCTCATTTTGTCTCTCATAGTTGAGGTATACATATGATGAAAATTACAGGCCTCTCTCATCTTTTTAAGTGGGAGAACTTGCACAATTGGTGGCTGACTAAATACTTTTTTTACCCACTGTATATATA
>NW_015508587.1:0-623 GCF_001515645.1 Sinocyclocheilus grahami | reverse complement strand
AGCAGGGTTGTGATAAAGAGTGGCACGGTCACCCTGAAATATAACTGCCGCCCCCACTGGATCCCCCAACATTATTGGGCTAGAGTACTGTCAATCTGACGATGCCTGTATGCCACTAGATCAGAGTGCTGTCAATTGCTGCATTTAAAGTTTGCATTTGGAGCGCTCAACAACGCCATTAGATCAGTGGGCTCTGTCAGTGCTTTGGCAAGGTAACACTTTTTTTTGCCATGCAATAAAGCTAAGTTCAAAGGCCAATTTAAAATATTGGTACAGTAAATAAAGTGCACAAAATCTGAATTTTGTTTAGGCAGTATTTGTGGCACTTGATAAATCATGTTGCGAGATTTGTCCAAAAGGTGTGCGTTTTTTGCACCAATGCATTGTTAAATGATCAGCTTGTCATGTAATATTCCCATATAAACTTTAACATCCAATTAAAAAATATTTGTAGAGTAACACACACACACACACACACACACACACACACATTTTAACAATTTATTTAAGTCCACTTAAGAGAAATAACTTGCAAGGACGTAAATATTATAGATGCAGTTAGATACATGTATAAAATGATGGACCAATGGCGTGCAACAAGTCTTCACAATATTAAGCATATC
>NW_015508586.1:20869-21168 GCF_001515645.1 Sinocyclocheilus grahami | reverse complement strand
GCTGCTAATCCTGATCCTCCGATTACTTTTGCTGCAGGTACTGCTGCTTTTATTTTTTGCACTACGTTTACCACCCATTGTATGCTGTCTGTTACGCACTGTATTGTTTCTATTATCCATTGTAGTTGTGTTCTTGCTACTGTTACTATTGCAGCTCCTGCCAATGCTCCAGTTACTGCTGATCCTGTTAGTGATTGTGCACCTAACAATGATTGCAATATTGCTGCTGTTGTTCCTGCTATACCTTCTGTTACTGCTGTAACGAATCAACTCATGGGGAAATATGAATAATTAATCAT
>NW_015508586.1:19559-20859 GCF_001515645.1 Sinocyclocheilus grahami | reverse complement strand
GTTGTCCTTGGAGATTCATACAATGCAAGTCAGCAGCTGCCTGTTGTGATCACTGCAAAATGCATGTCAGTTAGCAATATGTCCATTTGTTATTCGACTAGCTCTGATGTCATGTTTATGTTTGTCAAAAAACACTTGCGAGGCTGTGGCTGCCATGCCAGATTGAACAGTCAAGTGCAGGTTAGTTACTATGGCGATGAACACAGCTAAAAGATCCACTTGCCTAAAACCCAGGGTTTGGTGCAAACTAAACTGAAACTTACCTGGCTAGACAGCTAAATGGTGTAGGCCCCTGTTGTTATTGAAACATGTTATTATTGTTAGTATTATTGTTATTATTTTGTACTTAATTAAAAACTAATTAAATTTGGTTGTCGTGCAGTTGTATTTTTTGGCAGCAGATTGGAACAACTTGTTCCTTCCTAATTTGTATTTATTTTTGGTTGCTTTTAACATTTTGTTATTTTGTTTCTTGTGCAACTCCTCCTGCTCTACTTTCCTTACTCGCTCCGAGTGGGATTAGAACCAACATTTCCGGCATGGGAGGTAGGCACGATAACAAAGACACTAAAGACTGCAACCTCTAGCATCAGTCGCTAGTGAGCCTCTTGAGATCAGGGGAGTGAGATTTGCCTGCACAGAACTTACTAGCTGGCTTCTGTTATGCTTGCTCCCAACCCTAGACTGGGAGTAATGTAACTATTATGAAAGAGAGTCACATTAAAAGCACACACTTAAATTGAACAAGCTGTTACACCAATTTGCTGTCTTACCATCACTGCTGATTGTTCCTCTGATTGCCTTTTCTATATTGATCCATTATTTTCTGATCCTGCTCCTGCCACAAGTTCTCTCAGTATTCCTCCAATTGCTCCTGCTCCTGCTCCTGCTGCTCCAGAAGTTGTTGATCCCGATCCTGCTGCTCCAGATGCTGCTGGACCCGATTCTGCTGACCCTGATGCTGTTGGTTCAGGTGCCCCTGGTCCTGAAGGTCCTGATCCAGATGATGCTGGTCCAGATGTTCCTGGACCTGAAGGTCCTGGTACAGATGATGGTGTACCTGATACTGCTTGTCCAGTTGATGCTTTGCCTGATACTGCTGCTCCAGAGGCTCCTGGTCCTGAATGTCCTGATCCAGATGATGGTGGACCTGATACTGCTTGTCCAGATGTTCCTGGTCCTGAAGGTCCTGGTCCAGATGATGGTGGACCTGATACTGCTGCTCCCGATGCTCCTGGTCCCGAAGGTCCTGGTCCAGATGATGCTGGACTTGATAATGCTAGTCCAGATGCTCCTGATC
>NW_015508586.1:13483-18141 GCF_001515645.1 Sinocyclocheilus grahami | reverse complement strand
CAAAATATATATTGTGTGTTTGATTGGTCCAGACGCTACACTTCTGTTACTGCTACTGCTACTGCTCCTGTTAGTGATTGTAAAATGCCAATACCAGCTGCTGCTCCTGCTGCTGCTCCTACTGCTACAACAGCTACTGTTGATGTTACTGCATTACCTACTACTACTGCAGCTGTTACAACTGTCAGTGCTGTTGTTATTTTTAGTGGTGATTGTGGAGTTGCCCTTTGTTCTCCTGCTGCTGCTTCTCCTGGCTCTGCAATAGAGGAGAACTGTTCAAGTTCAAGTTCAGTTTATTTCTAGAGCATGTTTAAGCACAGAACAAGGCCGACCAAAGTACTGCACAACAAAACAGTAAAATACAACAGGAATACAAGATAAAATACGAGAGAGAAAAATTGGCAAACAAAAATAAAACCATGCAAGAGCCACACAATAGCTACATATTAACAGCCAAGGAGAAGAGATGGGTTTTAAGATAGGACTTGAACTCAGATAAAGCCATTCTAATGTGAACTGCTAAGTTGTTCCAGAGGGTAGGACCAGCCACTTCAAAGGCTCTAGGTCCCCTTTAAGCGGTCTTTAAGCGGATTCTTGGGATTCGGAGGAGAAATTTGCCCTCCGGTCTTAGTTCCCTCGCTGCATAGAGGTGGAGTAATTCAGACAAATAAGGAGGAGCTAGATTGTTAAGTGATTTGTAGACAAGTAGCAAGATTTTAAACTCAATTCAGTAGTGAATTGGCAACCAATGCAATGACCTCAAGTGGGGAGTAACATGATCAAACTTTTTACACCCCTTCCGGAATCTTGCTGCTGCATTCTGGACTACTTGTAACCAAGAGATTTGAGACTTTGATATATCGAAATAGAGGGAGTTTCAATAATCCAGCCGAGACGTAATTGTAGCATTTGGACCAACCCTTGACATCGCTCGTTGTTGTCTATTCTATGGGCAACAACGTTCGAAAGGGGGGGATTTGTAGCGTCTGGACCACTCCAACACACAATATATATTTTGTTAGCTAGATTTCACAAATACTTTGTAACACCCCAGGACGCCGAACAAGACCCTGGTTTCATGGTAACCCGATACATTTACAACCTTGTGGAATGCGAGCCGGCTCTCATTCTGCTTTCTCCAGAAACAAGGGGTACAAATGCACAGTAGAAATTGACTTTTCTACTAATTAATTCATAGGAAAACCTTCTTTGAATGAACACCCATTTTCTTCAGGCCATTGTGTATATTATTGCTGTGTTGTATTTCATCTGTTGTATTATAGACTATTTTTATTCATGCTTACGATAAACCACTCATTCATATAACCTTACATATAGCTTGTTTAGTATCTATGAATTCGCCTTCTGCTGATCTAAACAAGAATGTATATTATTTGTTGGTACGTAGGCAATATATTAGTGCCCTGAGAACCTTTAGTATTTTCAATCAAAGTTTCAGATACTAAAGTACCATGTTTCCACACAAAGAGTCATAAACTCCACAGGATCTCAAAACGCCCACTTTGGATTCCGGCTTTTCTCATTGGATAAGCCCATCTTGAGAGGCGGGGATCTTCTCCGACCTTAAAGGCCACACTTCATGTGACCCGCCCCAGTCGGTGGTTCGGTCAGATGCTAAGATGAAGATGTGAGAAAACGCTTCAGGATACCAACGCATTGTGGCAGGCCTTTCTTCGGCCTTGTCCTTTCCATTTCAATCAAGATTCTCTGACTCAAACTGGTTCTTTTCATCAACTAATTTCAGCAAGATCTTGGGCCTTAAGATTGCATCAGGAATCTTTTTCAGACATACGCAAGTATCAAACTTAGTCGATTTAATTGATGCATTAAGTATCAGTTACACCTTTTTACAAGGTTTGTTTGAACTAAGAATTTGACGTTTTCCCTCAGGTTTTAGATCTGCTGAATATGCCCATAAAACCATAAAATTCATTCTTTATGCCTCTTTCTGTGCTGAGTTAAACTTTAACCCTTTCCTATACCAACTGTATGTGTGTGTGTGTGTATGTGTATGTTAGACCAGTTTATGTGTGTATGTAGGATGTTAGACCAGTTTATGTGTTTATGTAGTATGTTAGACTAGTTTAAGTGTTTATGTAGTTAATAAAACCTTACTTGTATCACACTTGACGTGTTCATTGTTTGCTCATAACCGGAGTCAATAATCATGCAGATTTACGTTACAAGTTTATAGAATTGTACAGTAAGAAAGTTATTTCCCTTAACCAGGAAATTAACGTTCTTAGAATTGACAAGACAGTTGACCCTGAGTGGTCAGCTAAATATCTACAGCGATTCTAAAATATGAATAGTTAATTATAACTAGTTATGTTTAATTATTCATATTTCCCCATGAGCTGATTCGCTACATAATAAAGGCATGGATAGCAACCACTAGAGAACATTTTTGGAGAGCCAAGATTTGACATCATCAAGACATGTAAATAGCGTATCAATGGCACACTTTGTCTTCATAAAATGTGATTACAGAAATACAAACATCTTAAAATATGCTCACTAAAGGCCTTTTCACACTGAACGTGAAAATTCGGTGCAAATGTTCGGCGCGATGATGCTTTTGAATAGAAACACTAGATCCTTATGGGGCTATTCACACCAGGCGCGATCATTCGTGGCCCAAAAAAAGCTAGGTTTTTTTTTCGTCCTATGTGTCGATTTTTTTCCTGTCACTCTGCGATGAAACGGGCTGTCCAATCAGATATGAGCTAAATTCATGTGACCGGAGCAGCTGCTGTTGCACAAAAGGGGAAGAGTGGTGGCGCTGTTTCGAAAACCAGTGTAAACAAACACAGAAGAAGAGTATTCCGAGAGAGAAGAGAGTGGATGCTGAGTTCTTGTTATCGTTGTTATCTGAGAACAGATTTATTCTCAAATGTTCTTAATATAATTTCTATTAATTCTCCACTTAATTATGTGATCTGGAGACCACTGTCCATTTTCTTCCACGTGCCCGAGTCTTATATCACAGCGTGTTCACTCTCCAGATCTTACGTATTGAATTTTTTAAAAATAATTTTCTTCACATGAAATATCAAAGCAAATAGACATAGAACCAAACTTTATTTATCTTAATTTAATGCTGTATATATTGATGTTAAGTCCATATACGAGATAAAGAAAAGCACTTCATGGTGATTCGCCTTGCTCGCGCTCAGTGTGAAACGGCCTTAATATGCATAGAATATTGATTTCTATCCAATTATAATTAACATTTCTTACCCATGTTGCTTGGTAGGATATGATGACTCTTGTCAGGTTTACAGCTCCTTTCCCCTTCTTTTTTTCCTAAGCTTTCTTCCTCCCTCTCCTTTAGAATGACAAATGATACAATATATTTCATATTATATGCTATAAAATATATGCTAAAACTACTACCCCATTGAAAAAAAAACAGCATATGCTTGTTGGTTAGGTATGTTTTGAAGCATGGCATCTGGTTTGAGCTGGTTTAAGGTAAGGCAAGGCAAGTTTATTTATATAGCACATTTCGTACACAATGGTAATTCAAAGTGCTTTACATAAAAGAAAGTAAAATAATAATCATAAAAATAAAACAAAGAAATTTGAAAACGTTGAAGATGATAAAAAAAATTATTTAAAATGAATTTAAGACAGTTAAAAAATAGAAAATGATTATACATACATAAAATACAAAAAAAAGTGGGTCTTTGGTTGGTCATGCGCTGGTTTAAGCTGGTCCTGAGCTGGTTATAAGCTGGTTATGAGCTGGTGCTGAGAAGGACCAGCACATGACCAGCTTAAACCAGCTCATGACGAACTACGGACCAGCTTAAACCAGCTGCCATGCTTCAAAACTGTCACGTTACACTGTTGAGGGAACACGCTGGAGTCACGAGGAAACGTTTAACAGTCTTTAATCATGAAACACAGGAGATAATCCACAATAGGAGCTTGAGCCAACACACGTAGGAGAACGAGTAGACCTGACAAACACAAACTGAACAGACTAGGACTTTTGTACACAGGGAAATGAGGATAATTAACTAAACACAGCTGGAAACAAATAATGAACTAATTAGGGAACCTAATGGAAACAGGAAGGACCAAATAAGGAAACACAGGACCAGAAACGGGCAAATCACGACACAGAACAGTCCAGAATACTAACATATCGCCCCCCTCCCGGAAGGTGTGTCCTCGTACCGTAGAACAACAGAGAGGAGGAATGGTGGGAACTAAGGAGGATGACGGACATCTGGGAGGGGGCCGGCAGACAGAGACCAGGGAGGCGACGAAGAAGGGAGGAGACATGAGGGGCTTGGAGCAGGAGGAGCCCAGCTGGACCCAGGCCACAGCCATAATGTCAACCCACGGTGGAGCCGACGGTGGAGGAGGAGCCCGAGGAGGAGACGGAGAGCCAACGAGCCAGGGGGATGCCGAGGATCCTGGGGACCAGGGTGGAGCCGAGGGCTCTGGCGACCAAGGCGGAGGCGGAGATCTGGAGATCCGCGGCGGAGCCGGAGCGACTGAGGACCAAGGTGGAGCTGGCGGGAGGAAGGAGCCCAATAGAGCCTGTGGGACGGAGCAACGAGGTACAGCCGGAGGAGCGGAGTCCTGAGGCGATGGCGGGTCAACGCCCGACCAAGGCGGAGTCT
>NW_015508586.1:13111-13403 GCF_001515645.1 Sinocyclocheilus grahami | reverse complement strand
GTGCGGGCCGCGGAGGCGGAGGTGAGGGATTCTCCAGCCATGGCGATGCTGGAGGATGGTTGACCCTCGGAGCTCGCACCGTAATGATGGTGGGCTGAGGGAGAGCAGAGGGGCTGCCAGACAACAGCGGTGGAGGATGCAGGAGCGGGTGGGAGGGCGGGCATTTGTGAGTCTCTGGGCATTCAGGGCTTAACTCTGGATCGGAAGCCCCCTCTAGGCTGAGCACAGGAAAAGGATGGCACTCAGAAGGAGCGGACACTTGAGGGCGCTTACGAGGAGCTGGCACTGGAGG
>NW_015508586.1:12004-12294 GCF_001515645.1 Sinocyclocheilus grahami | reverse complement strand
CTGCAGTTTGTTGACCTTCGGTCCCTGTCATTGAAAACCGCTCTTTTGCTAGCTTTAGCATCGGTCAAACGAATGGGAGACTTACAGGCGCTCTCTGTGAGCCCTACCTGCCTGGAGTTTGGCCTGGCATCTCTAAGGTCGTCCTGAAACCGAGGCATGATTATATACCTAAGGTGCTCTCTACTCCATTAAGGGCACAGGTCATTACACTCTCTGCGCTTTCTCCCTCAGAAGAGGACCAGGAGTTGAATTTACTCTGCCCCGTCAGGGTGCTGAAAGTTTCCATCGAG
>NW_015508586.1:9475-11202 GCF_001515645.1 Sinocyclocheilus grahami | reverse complement strand
TTCTCCTTGAATTTATGAAAAGTACTCATATATATATATATATATATATTATGGATGTTTTAGTGTACTGTTTGTTCTCTCAAAATAAAATTATTTGTAAAATGTACAGTTTCTTTTAGAAATGTTCATGTTTTTTGGAAATAGTACAATAAAATTAAAAATAATTAAGAAACTTATATCAAGGATTTATATTTTAGAAATTAAAACTAATAAAACAGTCTTTTCTCTTATGATATTTCGTAAAATGATAATCATCAGACAACCTCCTTTTATTTATTAAAACGGGAATAATGAACATGTATTGAAGTTTTGTTCAGCAATACAAACACTTCTGTAATTATGCTAAATATGAAAACAAAATCTGGTCTTTTTTTAACTTACCGAAAGCACATTTTTAGAGATAAATCAAAAATGTATTCAAAACCTTTATGAATTAATTTTTGATTTATCTCTAAAAATGTGCTTTCAGTAAGTTAAAAAAGACCAGTTAAAATAAACACGTCTTATACTGTATATATATATATATATAGACTACATACACGCTGTAATGCATAAACATTTCTATTACTCTGTAATTAGTAACATCTTCAATTTCAACGTCTAACTAAATGTTAGCTTTATAACGGGTCTGGTTCTTACCTTTGCGTTGCGTATGACCCGCTGCGTAATGAATCTAGACAATCTTTTATGCGCTTTTCCTCCTGTCTTTTTCGAAACAGAAAGTTGGACCGTAATGACTAAAGCGTTCTCCGGATCGTAACGTTAAGTGCAATGTAGGTACGCCAGATGCGTTTTCGGTGAAGTGGTCATCCAAGACGCATTACCTTTACAGCTGGTATTATCACGCGTTTAAAAATCAGTTTTTTTTCCCTGTGGCCGCTGGTCTTTTTTCGTTACACTTCAACTACATCACTTTCACTTTCGGTTAAGATGAAATAGGGCGGGGGTGGGATGTCTGCAAAGCTAGATAAGATTAAGATGTACAGATATGAAAGTTCGAGGCAGCTTGCAGATTCTTAAATTTGGGTCTGTTAACCTGTCGTTAATATAAGAGATGTGTCATAAGGACTAGCCTATTTTTATTATAGGCATTTAACAATGGTCTTTAGTAATTTTTGGTACCCCGGCTGAATATAGACAAAAAGCAGGAACAATTGGCTAAAGTCCTCAGGGTTTGATCAAGCACGGGGGTGAGGAAATATTTTTAGATTTTATTATTATGTACATTTAAAACGTTAAATCAGCGCGTGCCGCGCTCGTCTCCTCTCATGAGAGTTTGTCATTAGTGGAAAACTTAGTGGAGCGCATCACGCGAGTGTGTGAAGACTGAAGAGAAACAGTGAGATATGAAAATAAGTTCATTTATTATGCTGCTCTTCCTATTTGTCCCGGTTTCCTCCCGCCGGCGTATGGGCTCAGCTGTCAAGCCCAGCGGGAAGCGCCATACGTCAAGCTGAGGGGCTCTTGTTCACGGATACTTCTGCCCTCTTCTGGTCAGAGTAGACGTGATTCTGACCCTCTAAGCTGATTTTCATGGATGTAAAAGTAGGCTACTCAAAAATTATACTCAAGTGAAAGTACAGATACTCTAAAAGTAACTCTAAAAACTAAAATTAGGCTATCTAGCAAAAATATAGCTACTTTAGTCAGGGGCGGGCTTAGTGATTTGGGGGCCCTAAGCTAATTCCAGATATGGGCCCCAACATAATAACTATGTGTGATCTTTT
>NW_015508586.1:8733-9295 GCF_001515645.1 Sinocyclocheilus grahami | reverse complement strand
AAATTATCCCATGCAACTCGTTCCGTATTCCAAGTGTTCTTAAGGTATACGGTAGGGTTTGCTTAGAAACCAACCAAAAATGTAATCTATTATTGAGCGAAAATCTCCAGTCATCACATTCGTGCAGCAGTTCGCGCCGGCGCGCCTAGGGAAAGCACACAAGAGAGTCATTTTGAAACCTCAAGACAAATCAAATCATGACAAGAAACATGGTTCTTTCTTCTCTGATGTTAATATATCCGTTCTGAGACACTCAGACAGGATTATACAGACTAGAAAGTGCGCAAAGAGCGCTTCCTCTATAATCACCAAACACTGCAATCTCACAACGTTCCGTTAATCAATAAAGCTCTCTGCACTGCAAAATGAATCTCTTATTTTCATTGTAACTGCACATTTTCATAATGAGAAGATTCGCGAGCTTGCAGAACTCAGCGCTTAAAAAAACAAGGCGTTCTGAGTGGTAAGTGAACATTTTACGCTCTCCATAACACAAATACACACCAAATATATTGCTAAATATGTTTCGCCAATATCAGATGGGGCCCCCTGACTCCCCGGG
>NW_015508586.1:5299-6583 GCF_001515645.1 Sinocyclocheilus grahami | reverse complement strand
ATTTGTTAAATCTAAATCATTTAACGGTAAATCTCACAGAAACCATCGTGTATGCGGGTTCTATTTCAGCCTATTAAATGAAGATCTTCATATGGAGAAGTTATACAGCTCGTTATGCTGCTTCATATCGCAAACTGATTGTTGTCGTATTACTTTATGTATTCTCATAATCATAATCACACTGGTTTGTTGTGCAAATAGTGTTTACTGCACTTATTCATAGAAAATATCATATTTATGCATTGCAAAGGCGGATATTATTTAATATTGTTTTTTTTAAATAATACGAGACGGTTATACATGATTCAAATAGCAAAATCATTTTTAGACATTTTTAGATTGCAGCATTTCTTTGCTTCATTTTCTTTATTTATAATATATGACTTTTCTTCATGAGCTTCACCAATAAACCATCAGTATTAAAATGTCAGAGCAGTTACCATTTTAAAACTGTAACATGAAGAAGATTAATCAAAATCTGACTTGAATTTAAATGGATTGTTTAATTCTAACTGGTGACGGCCAAAGCATAGATGACAGACAATGTGTCCCAGAAAGTCTAAATAATTTATTTTAAAATATAAGACATTACAGCAACAGAAACGCAGTAGGGATCTTATTTGTTTATGTGTGTGTGTGGTCCGTCTGGTCAGGCAGCAAAGCAGCTTGGCCTGCAGAATGAGAATGAGAAGATCAGTTTAATTCAGAGCCACAGACAGACTGATTATCTGCAGCAGGTCAAATGAATGAATGCTTCTCCACAGGGACGAACACGGGACAGATTGACTGCTCACACATGGACAGACCCGCATGATCCTGTTGTGATATTTAAAAAGTTTTGAAAGACAATAACATAAACGTAAATTCTAAGAGAATTCAGTGTAAACTCACACTTTTGTTTGTTAAATTTGACCTTTAGTATGTTCTTTTATACAAAAAAAAATCATTACAGTTATATAATGCAGATTAACATTGATTTATCATTAGTATGTCCTTCACATACAGAAAGAATCATTTAATTTATATCTTTGGCATTAGAGATATGAGCACTAGTACTACTGATGACTGAGTTAACAACTAACACTAAATCTGTTCAATAGTAACAGTGTGTTTTCTTGGCAGGGCTGAAGGATCAGACCTCGCTGTGATCTGTTTGTTGTGTGTCTGTCTCTGATAAACAGATGCTGTAACAGGTGGCGTTGAGTGTCAAAGTGACCACAGCATTCAGACAGTCCAAATAATCCTTCAGGACACGTCTGAGGTGTGTACGAACCTGAGAAAGAC
>NW_015508586.1:819-1643 GCF_001515645.1 Sinocyclocheilus grahami | reverse complement strand
TCAACTGCTTACACACATTTTCAAAACTTTGCCTCTTTTTTTTTTCTTTTTTCTAAACGTCACACACAAATCCAAGAACTGCGCACACAAAATGCAAACTGCCTCATATCTCTTGCAAAATTAAGCACTGCATTCAAAATATCACATCTCAAAAGCAAACATTAGCAAACACCTTTGCCATAATATTAATTCCTGTTAGATTTTGTGCGTTACATAGAGAATTGTGTGTTGTGTTTTGCAACAAGTGTTTTATGAAATTGAAAACTGAGTCGAAGGCCGAGAATTAGTGTATGATTTTGCAGATTTGGTGTGAGGTTCTGGTGTTTGAGTGTCAGGCTTCAGAAATTGTGTGACAAGTAAAGATTTTGTGTGTAAGCAGTTGAAAAATAAAAAAAACAATAAAAAAAATTAGGCCTGATTTAGGCCTATTCAGTTTCTGTAGTAGACTATTTGTATCTTTTTTGTGCTATATATTGTTTGTAATATGTTGCGTTGCTCTTATGAATTTGGTTAGACAAAAATATTTTTGCGTAATACCATGTTACAGTCAGATGGTAACAAACTAAATGATAACCGTGTTCATATGCCATTTATGTATTTAAAGAGTATATGATGATAATCGAAGACATTTGAAAAATACCATAGTATTACTATGGTACCATGCCCACAGTAGCATGGTAGCAGTACTTCTAGTTTTTGTGATTGATATTGACACATTATAGGCCATATGTATCTAGGCAAGATATGGCGGTATCAGTGAAAACCCGTCTAATCGGTCTGTCCGAGTGAAACCAGCTCTGAATGGTGGAACAAATGCGCTGCAA
>NW_015508586.1:0-719 GCF_001515645.1 Sinocyclocheilus grahami | reverse complement strand
GTCCGAGTGAAACCAGCTCTGAATGGTGGAACAAATGCGCTGCAATTAGCGGCGGTCCTGTCGTGGTAATGTGAGTGACCTCTCCAAATGAACACAACAGCTCATCCATGAATAGCTTTGACACAAAGGATTATTATTCCAGCTCAGATGACCAAAGGCTAATAGCTTCTGTCTGCCGTCCTCAGACCCAAAATAAAACACTCGAGCGACCGGAGACCCGCGGCCCCTGCTTATGAAACCGTCTGTATCATCGTAAATCGCTCTGACAGGCCTCGAATACATAAAACAGCTGATGATATGCGCGAAAACATACATGACTTGTGCCGATAGCGCATTCAGATGGCATTCAGAGACGTCCTGCAGCTCTGTGTGTGTTTCAGGCTGAATCCTCTCAGCTCTCTAACTAGGGCACAGTGTTTGCGTTTGGGGCCAAAAACGTCTTAAAGCAGCGCATGGAGGTGGGATTATTCCAGAAGGAAGATTAGAGACGGAATAAGCAGCAAAACAAGCCTTCAGCGTCTGCTGAGAGAAAATACCATCTCTCACGATTAGTATCTGTTTACTGCAAATGGCTTCTTTTCAGTATTATAAATATGTCATATTCAACCAAATATATCAGACAAACAGATCAACTGGCTTTTGAGATTATTAGACACTTTTACATCCACATTATGGTACCAGTCAGAGACTATTAGTTTCTTTTTAATATTTAGAATTTT
>NW_015508585.1:19486-21188 GCF_001515645.1 Sinocyclocheilus grahami | reverse complement strand
ACACACAGAGCACTGGAAGTAAAGAATGGTTGCCGAGCCATTCTTAAAGACCCCAGAGAAATGAGCATGAAGAGTGAATGAGGACATTTAAGACATTTCTCAGATCGGATTACACCTGGATTTAATTTGACATTTCTGATGACATTCAGGCCCTAAAATACTACCAATCGACTAGAATAACATGGTTTGCTAGGGACCATAATCAGTATCGGATAAATAAGGAGAACAAACGTGAGCCTGGAGCACAAAAGCAGTGTTAAGTCGCTGGGGGATATTTGTAGCAATAGCCAACAATACATTGTATGGGTCACAATTATACATTTCTCTTTTATGCCAAAAATCATTAGGATATTAAGTAAAGATCATGTTCCATGAAGATATTTAGTAAATCTCCTACCGTAAATATATCAAAACTTAATGTTTGATTAGTAATATGCATTGCTAAGAACTTAATTTGAACAACTTTAAAGATGATTTTCTCAATATTTAGATTTTTTTGCACCCTCAGATTCCAGATTTTCAAATATTGTCCGATCCTAACAAACCATACATCACTGGAAAGATTATTTATTCAGCTTTCAGCTGATGCATACATCTCAATTTCACAAAATTGACACTTAAGACTGGTTTTGTGCTCCAGGGTCACATATGTGCTTACAAAAATTTTTAAAAGTTTCTAAAAATATTTATTTAAATATATTTTAATTAGCTTTTTGTTTTATTTGGTATTAAAAAGGCATATAGTATAGATTTATAATGCTGGCCTATTATTTATTAATTATTGGTATCAATGTCAAAAAGGTGAAAATGTTGGTGCATCCCTATCTATAAAGCAGTGTTTATTATATAATCTCAACATAACCGCTCCTATTTTGATAAAATGGGTGTAATCCACAGTAATAAAGACCAAGAGGGTAGAATAAAACCTAAATCTTTTTTTTTTTTCTTAATTTTTTTTTTTTTAAAAAAATTTAAAAAAAAAAAAAAAACGTTTTTTTTTTTTTTTTTTTTAATAAAGATTTTGTCATTAATCTTCCATTAAAATGGATTTCAATCAGCTGTCATGATAACATTGCTAAGTAATAATTAAGTGTCAAGCCAGATTCTTTTATAATTATGAGCGTAAACAAAAACAAAACATCAATGCTTCCCTCTGGTCTGTTATTACAAACAGCTATAAATGTCTAAAAATGTTAATTAACGAACAAAGACACATTAGGCATTATGTGGCGGCTGGTGCTCAGAGACGTACCTTCCTCCGCAAGCACAGGTGAGCCGGGATCTCTCTCCTCTTCTGCCTCCTGCGTCTGACCTACAGAGAACACAAGAGCTCAGTCTGGATACAGAAACCTGCTCAAACGCACAGATCCGACATCAAAACACACTAAGCATGTAAAGAAAGTACGTGACATGCAACAAAAGTGGATAATACCAAAGCCCACATAGAGGCAGTGCACTTTAGACACTGAATGAAGGGGGAACAATCTGTGCAGTGCATGTAAACATGGTCAAATGTGTCAAACTGAGCATAAAAACTGCCAAAATATATCAGCAGATGATTCTACGCAGGTCTGATAACATCTAACTCAATCAGCATTAACTAAAACTAAAACCATTAAAAACAACAAAAAAACATGATTTGTTACTTGAGAAACTAAAATATAATATATAGAAAAAAAATATTTTAAACATTTTATTTCAG
>NW_015508585.1:17993-18688 GCF_001515645.1 Sinocyclocheilus grahami | reverse complement strand
TGTGCTGCAGGGACACATATAAGGACCCTTGACACCCACAAATAAGGAGATCTGACTCAACATCGAGTCAAATCTCAGTTCAGATTCAGAGACGTCCATTAGAGACAGGTTTATTAAAGAATATCAAAAGAAGAGCAGCAAATCCCACTTCAGAGGACGGAGACTGACGAGGGTGACACAGTCTTCATTTACAGATCCAGAGCAGAGTGACAGGAGAAGTGTGTGATGGATACAGACAGGTGTGCTGGATCACCAAGGTTCGAAACCAGGGACAGCGAGAGGCAGGAAGAAAGAAAGAGCCCAGCGAAGTCACCCAGAACGAGTGTCCTTCCGCAGGCGGTACCTGCAGACGGCTCAGACTCAGCATCACAGCCCCGAGCTTCCAGCACCGCGGAGTGAAACTCCTCATGAGGGGGTCCTGGAGGATCCGCAGGACTGTCCTGACCCGCTTCAGGGCCGCGGCTGGGGATTATGGAGGTGTCCTGCGTGGATGTGACGTCTGGAGTCTGGACTCCTTCGGGGCCCGAGGCCGACTCTTCGACCTGTGCTAAATGCAATACAACAGTTTCTCTCCTGACCTGTGGAGGGCGCTGGTGGGCTGCGCAGGATTCACGTGCAATAAATCCAAAACTTTGCACAAAAAGCAAGTTTGTTCGCCTGACATTACTTGAGCTCATACAATTGCTCAAATCATT
>NW_015508585.1:15921-16664 GCF_001515645.1 Sinocyclocheilus grahami | reverse complement strand
TATATATATATATATATATATAATCTTTTTTTCACAGATTCTTTTTTTTTCATTCTGTGGCAAAAATGGGCTCCCATGGTTTCCTGATAAAAAAACTATATTAAAAAAGACATTTTAAATTGTTTTTAAAAATAAACACAATTTTTATGGAAAGAATGAAGAGGAAAAAAACACTTCCAGAACTAGTAAAAATTATGAATTATGAATTAAGAATTAATTACTTTTAGTAAAACACAAGATGGTAATACACTAGCAGCTCGGGGCGGCAAACGTCACGAGAGACATGCAGAATTATTATTGCATGTGTAATGAATAATTTCACAACAGTATCATCATGTTTAGTTTCGATTACAATCAATGAAGCCAACAAAAGGAAAGAAAAAGGGCAAACATGGCACTGCAAACCAATCAAAATGAAAGAAAATGGACCCAGCTGTGGCTTGCTGGTCGTGTGGTTTACTCACGTGCCAAATAATCACTCTCTGGGGTCAAAAGACACAATTCAAGGGTTATACACACGGGAACAGAATACGCTGGATCTGATGGGAAGAACAGAGGTGTGCAGACTCACCTGGACATAGGAGCGGTCCGCCACGGCACCTGTGAACACCTGCGACTGTGGACCTGCCGTCTTTTTGTCCTGCAGGTTCTGCTCACGGATCTGAGGAAGGAAAAAAACACTGTTAATACAAAATGATGACAACAGAAATATGATAAAAGACAGCGATGTTCAATAAACAATT
>NW_015508585.1:13718-14265 GCF_001515645.1 Sinocyclocheilus grahami | reverse complement strand
CGCTAGTTAGCGTTTGGCCTGGGTAAGAATAGCATGAGTAGCCAATGAGTTCCTTGCTTTTACCAAAATGAAATAAATGCTTTCAGCATGGAACCAAAAGTCATGAGGAAGGGTTTCCGTATGAGCGCTGGAGAAACGGGGCACATGGGATGAACAGGTAAACATGAAATACTCACTGATCACGTTTAGAGCCCCACAACACAACACGCTCTCCCCAACTAGAGACAATCGTTCGGAGAGTTAACAAGCACTCATGAACCAATGCTTTTCCTTCTTTTTTTGGATGATTTTGACATTTGAAAGTTAAAATACACTCATGCTCGGGAAGAGTTCAGGAAAAGGTCAATCCAATTCAGGAGAAAGACAAGAAAACTCGTTAAAAAAAAAGAAAAGAAAAGGAGAAATTAAAACACCAACACAAATGTTTTTAAGCAGTTTAAGGAAAGAACATGGAGTCATCAAACGGCAAGCCACGACTCTATCAATATAAGCAGTCGAGCTTTTTCTCCCACAAAAAAAAAACTCTCTCTCATATTTCCTTTTTTTT
>NW_015508585.1:12832-13708 GCF_001515645.1 Sinocyclocheilus grahami | reverse complement strand
ACATTTCTCCAAATCTGATGAAGAAACAAACTCACCTACATCTTGAATTTAATTTTTTGAGGGAACTACTCATGCATTATCATCAGTGAAATGTCTTGAATCTACACGATACCTTGTTGCGCATCTCTTGGACCTCTTTGGGGTTGGTGTTCAGAGGGACAAACTGATTGGCCACAGCAGCCTGTCGAAGACTGTCCTCCTTAGTCCACTGAAATTATCAAAGCAAAGCCATTCAAATCAACCGAAACTAAAGAAAACCTCAAATAAAAGCACAAATTAAATATAAAAAAGGTGAAATCATGCCTCTCAAACACAAAGCAGATCTTAAACATAATTGGTCAATTATAATTGTCCACTGAGCAACAAACCAATGATGATGCTGATGCAATGATTTTGCTTCGGGAAATTCTAAAACTCCTCGTGCATCACCATAACACACAAGAATTCTAAATTTTAAAAAAATTCTAAATGTCAAATTCCTAAGTAATTTATTAGCAAGTATTAACTTAAGTTAAACTTAATCTTAAACCAATAAAATATAATATTATACCACTTGGAATCTGCATTGATTGACGATCACCAAAAATCTGATTATAAATAACTAACTCTATAAGCAGCCACGTTCCTCATCATCATTGATACTGCTGTTGGGCGTATAGTAAGGACAGAAAAGGCTAAAAGAAAAGAGCACAGACAGAGAAAAACAGAATATTTAAGAGGATGATAGACCACGAGGGAGGCAAGTGTGAGGCGGGGTGGAGAGGCAGAAGCTGTTCTTGTGTTTAGGCAGTGAGTGGACAGCCAGAAAATCCCTTCAGCTAGTGTAACAGGACCACAAACACACATTCTCACACACAGACACACACACACACACAC